>NW_003302283.1:0-8774 GCF_000004255.2 Arabidopsis lyrata subsp. lyrata | reverse complement strand
GATATAAGAGACTTGAAGCTTCTACATCAAAAAGAACACAAGACGAGAAGATTTAAGATTCATCTTCTTCGTTAGAGAGAGAGAGAGAGAGAGAGAGAGAGAGAGAGAGAGAGAGAGAGAGAGAGAGAGAGAGAGAGAGAGAGAGAGAGAGAGAGAGAGAGAGAGAGAGAGAGAAAACAGAGAGCTAGTGAGAGATTTCTGGGTTTGGGTATCTCTTCTCTAATTCTTTTTCTTGTTCATGTATCTTGGGTTAGGGCTTAATTCCGAGGGTAAGTGAGTGTAATCTCCAATGAAACACAAGTGTAAACTCTTGATTGATTATAGTGCAAGATCGTGAGGAGGAGGATCCTCGCCGAGACGTACCTAAGAGTTGCCAATTGCAACTAGAGGGAACTAGTAAATCATCGTGTACTTAGTTTATGTTTGTTGCTTTAGATCCGAGAATAGAGTCATGGGACGTAATCGGAGAAACCAAAAGAGAAATAATCAAATTCAACAATCCACAAGGAGCCATCCACAAGTGACTACCCACAAATAACCATCTATTTGTACGTGGCTTACCATGTATTCTTTCACCACCCATTGTAAGCTCAAAACCATTTTTTCATTCTTTATCATAGCAATCTGATGCATCCATTTGATTCATTGATTCTTTATACTGCGCGAAACACCTCCATGACAGTCACATTGTGAAATGAATAGATTTATGTGGACAAGAAGAAAGAAACAGTTACAATCTAAATCCAAGACTCAGATCCTCATGACCAATCTAAAGCAGAACCAAAACTTGTTCACTTTTTGATCTTTGTGGTGACCAGAAAAAATTTGTTGGAACAAAAAAAGAAAAAACGTGAAATAATTTTGAAAACAGTGTTTTAATAAATAATGCGACATAGAACGATCTCACGCCAAGCAACGATGACGACGAGCTCTTCCACCGAGAATCTTCCACGTGTCCTCATCGTCAAACGTCCCGCCGCCATGGATGTGTTCGGCGACAGATTCGTGGCCTCCACCAAGTTTGAGATCTTGAAAGCCTTCGAGTTTCCGCTTCCTCTCCCTGAATTCTTGGCCAATCACTCTGACTCCGTCTCCGCCGTTATAGCCCCTGTAGCTGCTCCCGTCACAGCCGATCTGATTCGCCTCCTCCCGAATCTTCGCTTGGTTGGTACTACCAGCGCCGGTGTTGACCACGTCGACTTAGTTGAGTGTCTTCATCGAGGCATCTCCGTCGCCAACGCAGGCTCAAGCTTCTCCGAAGATGTCGTCATCGGAAAAAAATAATTTTAAGAAGGAGAAAAGTACACTATAACACTTTTTGTTTCTCTGATTTTAACATCTAATCCCAAATTCTTCATTGACTATGTAAAATCAAAAGCTCTGTTTATTTGATTTTAGATCTAAGAAGAAGAGAGAAATAAGGATGACGATGGTTGCATATATATAGGTTTTATTTTTCAGTTTTGTTTTTGCATTATTTTCTCCCACTATCAAATCTGTTTTCTACTTTAAATCCGACGGCCAGAATTAAAACATCTGCATTTACTTTCTAACTATTCTAGTTAAGGCTTTATAAAAAATCTGAGGGCAAAATTGTATTAAATTTTGTTGTACAGTGAAAAAACCTTTAAAAAGTACCTACTCCCACCAAAGTACTCATATTGCTCAAACAAACTTAAAAAGTGCCCCAAAGTGTGAGAAACCCATGACAAAAACTAAAGTTAAATCAAATGCGCCGGAAATCTAGAGTGAAAGTTACAGAGAATATGTAATATGCTAAAGAGTCCTAGGCCGTCTTCTTTCTGGTTAGCCATGTCAAGTACTTTGCCTTCTCTTGTTTGTATCTCTTCCATTCTCGTAGTGCTGCAAGGACAACGTGTCCTGCCACGGGCAGGAAAAATGGCTATCCAGGAAAGCAGATTCACATGAGACTCAGAGAAACAAAAAGTTGCTAATAATAATAACAGTAGTAGAGACAAGGAATCTTACCGAGTACACTGCAAAGCAATGTTCATAAGAGAAGTAGCTGACGGACATGATAGATGGATGGAAGAAGGCATTCTCGGCTAGAGACCTTGCTTCTCTTGATGAACCTTTATGGCACACAAAACCGCAATATCTTGTTAGATTCACCAACACTTAAGGTAGAACAGGGAGTATTTTGAGGATAGGTCAAGCGTCACATACTGGCTGAAGAACTGTATTCTCCCAAAGAAGCATTAGACTGAGCCAACTTTGCTGCTTTCAGAGAATATTTCACCTGGTTTGGGGGAACACAATGGAATGATCAGAACAGAAAAAGGTAATCCAGAAAAGGGTTCTAGTTGAGAAACTTACTTGTTCTCCAATTTCATCCTTGATAATCATCCTGGGGAGTGACCGAACCTGCAAGTGCCAAGTGATGAAGATTAGAAAAAAATGAAATGGAAACACCATGATGCAGCAGCGCGTGCTACAGCTATACATGTGGAGTCAATAACACACCAATCTAGAGAGAGAACCGAGGGTTGTTGAACAAGAATGGAGATTGAAGCATGTGTGCTTCGTTGACAAGACATCCAATTCCCTGCAAATGATACACCGGTAAAGACAACACCCATCAATATCCATTCCTCATTAGCATCCCTTGCTTTACTTTGAAACCTTTTTGTCCATAAGCTCACATCAATTTTAGGTTTTATCACATTCTTACCACTCTGTAAAGCCTCTGTCACTAGGTAGAATCTTGTAAGTGCCCAATCCACTGGTATAAAAGGCTTCAGACTTAAAGCCAAATAGTTGTCGGAATTGTCCCAAGAAAATTTCAACTATTTGCTCGAGATCCTGTTTCAGAAAGTGCAAAATCAATGATGATACTTCAGTGATCTTCCAAGGTTCTGCAAATACTTAATTAAAAGTGAAAAGTGACTATGAAAGTGAAAGTGAGTGTGAAAATATCAACCAATATATAATTGGTGTAAAGCATATTATGACTATGAAAAGAGAACCGGACCTGAGGCGATATCGTGTTCCTACTTGAGCTTTCAGAGTCCTTGTCACAATTTCCCGGGTTCCACACAATCACACCGCCCCATATCTATAGACAAAATGACAAGATGCCGTTGTTTTCACAAAGAAGGTCAACAACATATTAGGAAAAGGAAATAAAATATAGATGTGTGGACAATAACCGGAGATATGAAGCCATTTGTTTTAGATATCTCCCCATTTGGCAACTGCAAAAGAAGAGGGCATTCTTTTCCGGATGGAATATATCTGACAATATCAGGAAAGATCATAGAGTTGAGATATTTCTATGCAAACATATCTGCTCAGTTTATCAGGAAGCAATATAGTATAGTCCCAGAATCAAGCAGCATAATAAGCAAGAATGGGCAGAGTAAAATAATATACACCACAAATTGCAGTATTTTGGACCGTCCACTGGCTCCAGCAGAAGTATCCAAGTGCCATTCGTTCGAATTCACCTGGAAAAAACATTCAAAATGATATTTTAAACAATCATTTATATCCAAATTAGCCATGGAGATTGTGAGAAAGGGTACGTACGAAAAAGGGAAGAGCACTGGTCCTAAAGATGTAGCTCTGAAGTTTTTTATCCCAAGATGAAAACGAAGACTTCGGTGTATGATACAAAACCTAAAGACAGAGAAAACATTAAACAGAAGCTCGAGAGAATAGCAACGATGCCCAATATTTGGGTCTCGTAATGCATGCTACCTGACTTTCAACACTTATATTAGCTATAGGTGCTAAGGCTTTAGTCACGGGAGCCAACAATGCCTCGTCTATCCTTTGAAAGTCCCTGTCAACATAGTGCACAGACAACAAGTCACAGGCAAGTAACAAAGAACGGCAAAAGAAACGGTAAACACAAGATTTCCTAAAGGCTAAGGCTAAAACGAATGTTATGATGGCAAGACATATTTTCGAGAAAAGCTTCAAGTGTATATATATCCAAAACAATTGTGAGAAAGCATAACACTTGGATCATTACCAATCGTAGACCCAATCACGTGGATTAGAATTTAATAGACTGAACGAAAGAACAATCCTCCCATCTGATCCCACAGGCATAAACTCTCCTTGAATTGAGTCTTCTTCTCTTCCACCATTCATAAACACCTTAACGAAAATCTCAGAAACTCTAGCCACCATGTCACCATATCTTTCTTCTAATCCATTCCCCACAATCCACGCATGCCTTCCCTTGCCCACCACAGCTTTTACCTCATCTTCACCATTGGCATTCTCTTTGTTCACCACAACAACACTGTACATTTTCCCACTCTCCTCAGAACAGCCACTGAACACATCATTCAGTGACTCATCCACTGTATCATCCACTCCAACACCAAAAACATTTCTTTTGATCACTCCACAACGGTAAGAGCACGTAGTAGAACTGTGCGCAAGTGTTTCAGAGCACTGGTCATCTCGGTTCTGAACGGTGACAGAGAGGGAAAAATTGCAGGAACCACATTGTGAATTTTGATGAGTTAACTGATTTATACCATCTTGTATCTGAGATCGCAAGTTATCCGGATCCGTCGATCGGAAACCGACGAATACAGCGTGGAAATTGCAAGGGAAACGCAAAGGAGTAGACTCAATTTGATCGGAAAGCGAATCGATGTCGTGGAACGGTAACGGAGAGCGATATATTTCCACTGACTTCCACAGAAATGGCACACCTGAAACCTCCGATATCGGAATTAAAGTAAAGCAAAGCAATGCAAGTAAAATCGAAAAGTCGGAGCTTAAGGGATTAAGAAGACCAAATAATAATACCTAAAAGGAATGAGAAGAGCACAGAGGTGGTGATGAAGGGACGCTTCAATCCAGGTTTAGTAGAACGCACTTCGGATCAAACTCCGGCGTGATTCCAGGATTCAGACGATCGGAGGTTTCTTCCATCGGTGTTATCCTAGAGTTGAAGATGCCACAGCACTTGCTCTAACTCTCTCTTGCGTCGATTTTGTCAGTGCCTGCGATGTAAAATATACAGTCTTCTATATGAAGTAGGTACCATTGTTCAAATGGCCGTCTTAGCTCAGTGGTAGAGCGCGTGGCTTTTAACCACGTGGCCGTGGGTTCGATGCCCACAGCCGGCGTTAGAACCTTTTTTTTTCTCGTTTCATTGTTTAGATGGCTTCTCGCTCATGTTGTTGATTTTCGTATAAGTTTTTAACATGTGGAAGACATCATCAAAGGGTGAAGAACCAAGAGCAATTCCATTACCTTCCAGCAAAAAAATAAACGAGTACAAGAATTCCTCATTTCCTTGGATGCCATTTCCGCATAAACTATTACAAATTACGAGCCATTCGTTTACAAACACTCTAAAACTCTATCAAAGAGCTTATATATCACTTCAGGTTTTTTTTGTTCCTACCAAAATCTGGCTTTGGAGATTCTGGTTGTCTTCTAGCAATCTGTCAATAGCTCTGAAGACTGCTTTTGAAGAGCTGTCACATGGGTTCTTTCTCTTTGGCTTCCTTCTCTGCTTTCTTCAGATTCTCTGAAACACAGGACAGCTTTTCTTTCAGCTGCTTAATCTCCTTGGATGTCTTCTCTTCTTTCCTCTTCAGTTCGGTTCTCTCCTTCCTAAGTTGTTCGAGTTCTCCTTTCGATGACCCGACATTGCTTCTTAAAGTGATTAGCTTTTCGAGGTAATGATGCGTTCAGTCAATGATGAAGCCGAAAAAGAGCACAACGCCTGCAAGATCATGAGGTCAAAAGGTGATTCCAATCATCACAACAAATTTCACTACTCCTTCAAATCCTCCCAAATTTAGTGAACATCAGCAGTACCAAGCAAGACTATGGAACCACTGGAGTGGAAACAATCATAGAGATCATCCTTTCCAAAGATATGTATCGCACAAATCAGTTAAGTACTTATCAAATTATTCTTAGTTTTCCCACTCACTAAAATCACAGCAGTGAAAGCTGTTGTTTGCCTGTATTCATATCACCCTCCAGGTATATAACTCAGTAGACGTTGTATAAGCCTTGAAATTCAAGCAAAAACAGCAGACAAGAAAACATAAAAATAGCTCTTTTAGAATCCCATTGCTAATAACAACAAATATAGGAGCAACTGAGCAAGAGCTGAAGTGGGGATATAACTCTGGGTACATGGGAAGAAGATAACTAAATTTACCCAATTTTTCTATCTAGAACATCTCTATCTACACTGAGAATCATTCAAATAAAAGAAAAGAAAATCTTTACCAACAGTAAGAACGCAATCGCACCTTCTACGAACAGAACCAGGAATAGTAACTGAATCATGTCTGATTCCCCCACCTTCCCAGTTCCGACCAAAAAGGTAAAGTTTGTGCCTTTTAATCAAAATTCACACGTAGTGTAAAAACCCTAAACTCTCGTCCTCAATAACTTATCGGGGGCATTAAACCTTTGGAGCTGAAAAACCAATTCCCAGATCGAGAAACGCTAAAACGAAAACAAAATTGGGGGATCTCTAAAATTCAGTTGCTTCTAAACGAATTCAGCAGCTAAGTCGTTGGTACCTCCAACAAAACCATGGATTGGCGAACAAAAAAAAACGTAAGAAATTGACGAAGACGATCAGTATCGCACACGGCAGGGCTAAGGATGTGGAGGAGGTCAGCAGCGAGTTCATAGAGTACGAACGAAAGAAGTGTTATTTTGCTTAACCTTTAGAGAGGTCAATATTTGTGATTGTGATTACTGGTTAAACTTGAGATTATTGTTGGTCTGTGACCAGTCAAAAAGTGGAATTGTACATGTCCGTTGAGTAGAAAAGAAAACACTAATTGTGTGACCACTCTTGGAAATATCTATTTTTTCTAAGAAACTCGCATTCTTCTTATAGTTTCGTCATAAGTTTTTTGATATTTATACTTCTTCGTAAATTCAAAATCGCTTTTTATGGTAGGTTAAAGATAGTAGTAGAAATGGAATTATGGAAGTGGAGTGGATATTATAGTTTGGGTATTAAACTTGTTAATCAATGATTTTGCATATTTCGTCGATGTTGATTACTTACTAGTCGTAATCGAGGCTAGAGTATGCGTGTAAACAAGAGTGACCGCGCCATCCCAAACTCTTCTACCACCAACCTTTATTTTATTTTTATTTTTTTTTTGGTGGAAACCAACCTTCTTTATTTTTTTAAGTAATACCTAATTACACACTATTTTCAATATCCGAAAACAAGTGGTTTTAAATTTTTAATGCGATGGACCGCTAAAGTCAAATACTCAAAAACATATTAAATTTGGTCTTTTACAAGTTGGGTTTTGTAGCCTTTAGGCATAATATATAGACAGTCATTGAAGTCGTCGTCCTCATTAGAATTTATTAGAAGTCAATTTCTCTTCTCTCATATATCCACGATTGAATATATATATATATATATATATATATATATATATATTTATTAGAAGTCAATTTCTCTTCTCCCTAGTTTCAATTTTCTTACTATCCATGATTTTGATCCCTTGATTTACATCCCCTTATTGTTCCAGAATAAATTCGTTGATCAGGAGGTCAACGTGTTCAGGCTTGAAGGATGTCTGTGAACTGGTAAGCTTGAGGAGTTTCAATATATACCCACAGAAGTCAAATAACTCAGTGGAAGAAGTATGTAATATCTTCTATTAGGTTGATATTTGTGTTATGTTATTGATGACGCATATATAACGTTCCTATCCTTTTCGGTCTTTCACAGGTTGATATGGATGCTCTCATGCATATGACAGATGATGATCTCAAGGCTATGCTCATACCGATGGTAAGCTTCACATTCAGTTGCCACACAACATTTACTATCACTCACCGTATAAACTTGGGATCCTCAGCCCTTCAATTGCAGCGAGACACAAGACAAGTTTTTCTCCTGCAGAACCGCATTTATTGACGGAAAGTTCCTCGTGATGCCTTTTGCCCGTAGAGGGGTGATTGCTTACAATTCCAAGGAAAGTAGATGGGACCCAGTTCAAACGAAGATGGCTTGTATAATGTTGAAAGATTCGCATTGCCAGATAGGGAATGTTATGTATTGTTCTGTTGACGGAAGGATCAGATGGTATGACACTGAGGTAAGCAGTTGGAGATTGGTCAAGGGTTTGCTAGAGCTAGGTAACTTCCCTTGTGGTCCTTTTTGTGTTAAATTGGCTGATTGTCGTGGAAACTTAGCCGTTTTCTGGGTCAAGAGTTTTCCTGATGAAGGTGATGACCAAAGGAAGATGATTTTGTGTGCTGAGATTGCGCTTGAAAGACGCACTAGTTTTGAGATTTGGGGGAAAGTTTTGTGGTTTGATCATGTTCTTACTGTCCCTGCAGATTATCAGTTAATCAAGGCTCTTGCTGCTACTGTTTGATCAATGAACATGTGTGTCTTCCTTCTTTTGGTAATATCACAGTTTTTTTTTTTGAATGCCTGAGTGTTCTTTTGGTGTATGCAACCATGATCAAGAATGACTCTGTCTCTTGTTTCACTTCTAATCATTTCATGTCAAAAAAGAAAAACACTAATAATAGAGTAGAGAAATGTATAACAATTGGGATTTAGTCAAGAGACATTTACAAATCACAAACACTAATAATAATAGAGTAGAGAAATGTATAACAATTGGGATTTAGTCAAGAGACATTTACAAATCACAAGTTTAAAAGTCAAACTAGTTCTCCAAAAAGAGTGTACGAATCATTACTACTAAGACAAACCTAACATTTAACCCGCGCATACCATTCAGGTTCTCTGTTAGGCATCTTCTGATACC
>NW_003302284.1:0-8774 GCF_000004255.2 Arabidopsis lyrata subsp. lyrata | reverse complement strand
ATATCTATATATATATTTTTGGATCACAATTAGCAAATAAATCCTGAAGTTGAGAAGTATTTACAATGGCATGCCATTAGCATTAATTATTTAGATTTATTTTATTTAAGTAAAGATTTTTAAATGAAATTCATTTTTTCATATATTTAGCAAAAGTCTCTACAAAATCTTTCTTTATCTATTTAAGTAAAGATTTTGAAATCAAATATGTTCTCAACAATTTACCAAAAATTTCTACACAATCTTTTTAAAAATCTCGACTTAGTTAACTTCTGATTTTTATCTGCAAAAAAAAAAATTAATAGTAACGAGTGATGTAAAAATCGGGAATGTTGATATTACAATTTCTTCTACTTTTTTTTTTTCATATAATGAAAATTATTTTTACGGATATTTTCTCAAAACCTCTAAATAAAACAAAAGGTTTCAAAAGATAGCTTCTCTTTTGGCGGGTCGACCCGCAAATCCGCAACTCTCTACGGGCTTATCCGCATGAACCTGCGACCAGTAGTGGATAAAAATATTATTCAAAAAAAATAACAAATGATGTTTAATTTTACGGGACGGGGTTATATGGTGCAACGGGTTTAGATCAATATTAATATTAAACAATATTAAACAATATACGATGGATGAAATCCTAGAATTAAAAATCAAAATTTAATTATAAAATCAGAAACACTAAACAAAATAAACAATATTAACAAAACAAATACAACTTAAAATTTTGCAAAATAATTTTTTTGTTGTAAAAAAATCGACCCGCGGTGTACCGCGGGGTAAAATCTAGATTTGGAAGTTTAAGGAAGAAAAATCTTTTTTTTTTTAAATAATAGCTCCGCGGTGTACCGCAAGAAAAATCTTTCTCTTAAACTGAGGCAAAAAGAAGAAGAAAGCCAAATGTCGTTTAAGTGTATATAACTATATATAGATATACCATTTAAACCTAAAACACAATTAATATACTCAAAACTATTAATATAGATATATGGATGGTACATTTATAAAGTAGATCAAAATATTATATTATACTCTCTATTAATAAACAAAACTAATTATATTTAGATTTTTTTAAAAAAAATTATAGCCCCGCGGTGTACCGCGGGTTCAAATCTAGTTTACCATAAAAGTATATCTATAAGTTTGGTTCATTTTTTTTTTTTTTCTTAAGACATTTTATTTTGGTTGGAAAATTTTAAAAATAAATGTTGATATTTTTTGTGAAAAACTAAATTCATTAAAATTGGAAGAAAAAAAATAGAATGTTTAAACTAATGTGTTATAGTATTTAAATTTTTTATTTCTTAAGTCATATAAAATATAATGATTTATATTCTAATATAATGTGTACTAAAGAAAATGATCTAAGCATTTATATAGAAAAATAGAAATAGTTACTTTGGTTAATAATAAGGGAAGTTAAGAATTTCAAAATTTGGTCAGTCTAGATATTAGAAGAAATTTAGGTATGTTGGTTAGTGGTTTAAAGGAAATGAAGATATGAAAAATAGTGTTTGGCAAATGTTATAGCATAACATAAAAATAAAAAATGCTGAGAAAAACTGTGGGCTTACCTCTCAGCACCAAAAACCATCTTATAATATATAGAAGATATTATTAGTAGTACTATATCAGAGACATTAATTAGTGATTTTTTAAATAATGACAGCACTAAGTTTTACATTAATTAGTGTTTTAAATTTGGACAGCCTGTAAGCTTTGAGATTGTCTCACGATTGTCTGTATTAGCAATACAGAGAAGCACTAAGTTTACATTCATATTCAAAAAGTCAAAATCTCTCATCTACTCGTTACTCCGATCATCTTTCTCGGCAACTCTATGGATTCAGTGACGGAGTCGAAGCTCGTATCACTCACATCTCAAATACTTTCTCCCATGGAATCTACGAAATCCGATTTGGATTGGTTTACTGATAGGAACATCATATCTTTCATTGTTCAAGTAATGTCTCTCGTCAGCTCAATGGATTTGGATTTGCAGCCGAAGCCAGAGTCGGAGTTTATGTCACTCACTACTCAAATAATCTCTCTACTCCACTCTATCCATTTGGATTCTCAACCGAAGATGCTGTCAGATCTCATATTATTCATTTCTCAAAAAAACTTTGAGCATTTCGACTTCAGCTTAACGTTCAGTCGAACATTGGCACTCGAGCCGGAGCCGGCTATCATGTCACTCATATTTCAAATATTCTCCCTCGTCATCTCCATGAATCTTAAGAGAGAGAAGCTTATTTCCTTATGTCCTCAAGCATTCATAAGATTGAGCAATGGAGAATTTGATGTTTTCGAAGCTATCTCGTATAGTATAGATAGCAAGTGGGAGTGTCTTCCTTTAAACTGGAAGACATACTGGCCTACAGGAGAAGGCATTACCTATTTTCGATGTAGAAATTGCGAAGGCCGGAACCATAAAGAATATAACAAGGCTCCGGTAGAGATCAAACACTCTCTTCATCGGAAACATTCTCTTCAGCTTGTCTTGTTATGTGAGGAAAATTATACGAGGGTTTGCTATTGCTGTGATGAAGATCTCAGAAGGATGTTTTATTATTGCCCGCCTTGCGATTTTGCTCTTAATTTTGTTTGTGCGAAGAAAGAAGCAATCTTATATATAGACCAACCGAAGTGGCATGAGCATACACTTGCTCTGTTTCTAAGAAAGACTTCCTTAACTTGCAACGTATGTGCCTTATCACATTCAAGCTGTCCTCTCTATATGTGTCCCCCTTGTGACTTTGTGATCCATAAGAGTTGTATCAGCTTACCTCGTGTCATAAGGATATCACGCCATCTCCATCGTATCGCTTTTACCACTTCTTTTGATCAAGGAGATTGGTCTTGTGGTGTTTGTCGCACGAAGATCGACAATGATTACGGAGGCTATGCTTGCATCAAGGGTTGTTCGTATGCGGCTCATTCAAAATGTGCCACTCAGAGCAATGTGTGGGATGGTCAAGAACTTGAGGGAGAGCCAGAAGATATTGAAGAAGAACAACTTGAGCCATTTTTGAAGATAAGTGATGGAATTATACAACATTTTAGTCATCAACATCATCATTTGAGACTTGACGAGAACACGGGCAGAGATTACGACGAGAATAAGCAGTGTCAAGCATGCATCACGCCAATCTATTTCGGTAATTTCTACTCATGTATGCAATGTGATTTCATTGTTCACGAAGAGTGTGCAAAACTTCCTCGCAAAATATATCATCCAATACATCCACATCTGCTCAGTCTAGTAGGAGGATATGATGGTGTTATAAGCTATTATAAGGATAAATGCTCAGCTTGTATTGGATTGTGCAAAGGTGGTTTCTTCTATGAGTGTGGTAAAGAAGGATGTAATTTTATACTACACGTGCAGTGCGCCACAATTTCTGAGCCATTAGTCCATGAAAGTCATATCCATCCTCTATTTCTAACATCCAAACCAGGAGAGAAAAGACATTGTTCGGTCTGCGAGCGTTCAGTAGAAACATTCAATTGCATTGAGTGCGACTTTGTTTTGTGTTTCGCATGTTCTATTTTACCTCAAAAGGTGAGGTATAAGCATGATAAGCACACACTCACTCTTTCTTATGGGAAGGAGACAAGTACCATGACGTCTTGGTGTGAAGTTTGCGAGGAAAAAATAAATCTACAAAAACGGTATTATATGTGTGATGAGTATTGTTGTGTCACCCTACATATTAATTGTTTGCTTGGAGACTTATACATGAGGCCCGGTTCATCGTGGGTCACTCCTGGTTACAAGGTAAGTGTTCTACCCAACAATCATCGTATGTCTCGATCTGTTTGCTCCATTTGTGCGAAACATTGTTCACAGAATGTAGTTTACCAGTGCTCTGGATTAATATTCTGTTCCCGGAGATGTGCAATGCTTGCCGGTATGCGCAAACAACGGCGTGATAGAAAAAACATATATTGAATTTGTGTTTGTTATATTAATTAGTCAAACACTGATATGTCTAATATTGTTATGAGCGAGATTGTATCAATAGAAATTTTGCTCTGTCTCAGTGGTGATTCTTGAAAGCCTTTTTCGATCTCAAAGTCTCAAATTATCTCCTCTGAATCTCATATTTTTGGTATAAAACCTTTTCTTGTAAGTTCCTCTTGGGCCCTTATGTACAAATAACTTAAGTTTAGTCAGTTTCGTTTTGTACCGAAATGTTGGCTCCGATTGGTAATCGCATAATGGCGGAATGACGTTTTCTAATGCGATTATACAAGATATTGACCCATGGCCGGCTTAGAGCATGTGTTGAAGGTGCCAAAGCACTGAGTCTTTTTTTTTTATAACAAAAATATTTTAGATAAAAAGGTCTTAAATTTTAAAAAATTAATAGGAAAGGGTCCATATTTTTGAATTTCTATGTAAGATTTGATTATCTTTTAGATTTGGGCACAAGTTCCAATCTAATTTTGAGACGGACCTGTATTGACCAATCAAGAAAATATGTATAATCGCATTAGAAACGAAAATTTTGTGTTTTCGCCTAAAATAAAATCCCGTTGTGCAAATAAGTGGGTATATAGTTGCTTATTTGCATAATAGATTTTTATTATTTTTACCCATATAAAATATTTAGCAATTAGAAAAGTAAAAAAATAATTTTTTACAAGAAAATTTATACCATTTTTCGAATAATAATTACATTTCACAACGTTTTAATAATTTTTAATATTTATTTATTGTTATTATCAAATAATACTTAAAATTTATTAAAAACATTTTTTTTCATTAAATAGAAGTCAATATTGATGATATAATATTATATTCCGCCATAAGGTACAATGTATCCAATCAACATACTTTTGTAAGTAATTTCATTTGGTGATTTTTCATTATGGAAGTCTTTATTCTGCGAGTTTTCATTCTGCAACTTATGTTCTTTTGCAGTTATGTAATATTACCAATCAGAGACTCGACAGTAATTGCGAGTAGCTTTTTTCAATTTTTTTGTAAGGTTTTAAGGGTCTTAAATTTTTAAAATTTTGCAAATAAGACTAGAAATTTTTATATTATAAACATTTTTCAGAAATTTGAGCTGAGCCTGTCCGTAATAAAGCAGAGTAGCAAAGAAGGAAGCGAGCTAGTTATAGTGGCGTGGCCATCAATTGTTCTCTACTACAATCTCTTGTTCCAAGATTATAGGTTTTTTTTTTTTTTTTTTTTTTTTGTCATCCAAAATTAAATAGAGCTCAAAAGAGCCATTCCTGAGGAATGTTGTTTACATAGGTGATGTGTAGCGGTTCCGTACGAACTTTTCGTGCCAGATTGTCCGCTTTAGTATTAGCACATCGAGAAATTAGAGAAAGAGAGAAATTGGAGAACTCTTCCTTGTCGCTCTGAAATTCCTCCAAATACACTGAGCAGGCCGGCCATTCGGTTGGGGAAGACACCATCTTCACCAAGTCAGAACAGTCTGTAAAGAAAGCTACCTCTTGATTATCTGCACCAATCATACACTTCATCGCCCAAAGGAGGGCCTCGAATTCTGTATGTAGCGGAGATAGGCTTCTACTACTCTGAAATAGGTTATGTACAACGCAGAAGAAATTTTCCAATTGACGAAAAAAAAAAAAAAATTCAAATTCTCAACTACTCTGAACTTTTTGCCGGCGTGGGAATAGTTCCATGAAGAATCCACTAGTGCATTATGTTCATGTTAACTAAATAACTAAAGAAAGAGAACGATGAACTATCTCCACATATATAAATGCATTTATCTATTATAGAACAACCGAGTTTTCAAAAATTAACATGAATACAATTCACATAATGATTTTAGTTGATTTCTTTATTGATACAACGTAAAATGATGTGATAATACTGAACTACATTCGTAGAAATGAAGTACGTTCATAAACAAACTATATATATGATCCGTTTTTCGCCAATTTTTGTTTCTAATTAACAAAATTTTCTATTTAAAATAGAAGTATATATTTTTTTTTGGTGGAAAAAAATAGGAGTATATCTGGTATTTACTATTTAGAATCATAAATATTTTGAATTATAAGACATTTTGCTATATGGCTTTCCAAATATTAATATTCAGCCAATTATAAGACAATTTTTCTTTTAGACATCAACCAAACATATATATAGTTTAGTAACTTTAATTCCAGCCAAATTATTTATTTGGATAGACCATAAGACTATACGATTATCGATTTCATTTTGCTTTATTTCCAACAATTACATGCTTAAAATCATATCAAATCAGCAGAGGAACCGGGGGCTCATGAACAAGAAGCTTCAACAGCTAAACTCTTGACGACGCCACGACAAGGTTCCCCGAACACTCTAGTCGAGACTTCAATGTTGCAACTCCTCGATCCAATACATGCCTGGCAAGAGTCACACTCCAAGTGTAAATAAATTTGAGGAAAGTCCGAAGCAAAAAGAGAAAAGAATTAGTCTAGACCTTTTGAACGAGGGAGAGAGATCGAGAGCTGTTGCAACTGCCGCTGGTGAAGCTACCGCAAGTACCTTTGGGTGTACCGAAGCTTGCAAATTTTATAGAAGATATGACCTGAGTGGAGACAGGGCATTGTAAGGAAAGAACCGGCCTGGTTCTGTTTCTGTTTGAGATCTTTGAGTCAGAAGTCCATGTGTCCACCGGTGGTGGATGAGACTGTGACACCGTTAGACAAAGATTGCTTCCTGTTTGTTTTGTCCCGAATGATATTTGTGTTGGATCTCCTCCCATCTCCTCAAACAGAACAAGTGTGTTCCCACTCGGTTTTAGCCACGAGCGAGGGACGTGATACCTACAAAAGACAACTTAGGCTTGAGGAAGCGTTCAACCATCATTCTACTGAACGATGTAAGCTTGTTTAGTACTGACAATGTTTGTGAAGGTTTTCCGCAGTTCTTGAGGCATTTGTTTGCGCGGTAAGATCCTCTATAGTCGCATGAATCTGTGCAACCGCCGTTTCCAGCGATACTGGTTGGCCAGTACCTACCTATGCTCTGTCCATTCACCCATGCAATGCCCTTTACTGTACCCGTGAAGTCTATCGCAACGGGCTCGCTCCCAGAAGGAGCATCAAATGTTGTCTAAAATCATAAGCGATTGTTAGAGTGTGACAAGAAAAGACAAAAGTTTTCTCAAAATGTTTGGAAAATATTTCTAATGTTTTGTTTGTGTATAATCATCACCTTGTACCAAATCAGTGGCTGTTTAGTGGGCAGAGGAGACTTTGAAACCCATTCAGAAGAATCTACAGCTCCCAGACCTGTGTCTTCCCCTTTGAGTCCAACCTATAAATCGCAACCGTTAAATCATGAAATCCGGAGGTAGGAGTAGTAATATGACAAGAGATTATTGGGTTTAAGTACCTGATAAGTCCATTGCTGTGAAGCCAAATCAATTGAGCTACCACCTTTAGCGCTCTTAAGTGTCACAGGACCGGTTATTCCTGCTCCCACTAAGTCAAAGAAAGCTCCATAATTCTGTGGAATAAGTTAAGATAAATTGGTTAAGTTAATCCTGCCTAGTAACATTTTGTGCCATTATTCTTGGCCAAACAAACAATGCTTTGCAGATAAGAAATGAATAGAACATACCGCAAGCCCTACGGTCACACTAAGGAGATCAACTGTGTTCTTCCCGGCTACAAGATTAATCGGGATATCCAAAGAAATCTTCTGTTTGCCATGTCCGCTTCCTGTAACCGCAAAATTGTGTAATGCAATAGATATCATTGATAAAGTTAGAAAACTTTGTGCGAAACTAAATTTCAACTGCTTGGAGTAAAATTTATACCTGCAAGTTTTCCATTTATAAAAGCATAGACCACTTGACCAAGAGATTCAATGTGAAGGACGGCTTTAGATCCTTCGTCAAGGAAAGTCTCATCGCCTTTAATATCCATCCTGTTTTAGATTTAAACACAGAAAAAAGCTCTGTAGGTATAAGAACAAAACATAGCATCTTTTGCATGAAGAGAAGTTACTAAGAAAATGGGTCAGGTCTACTCTACCTTAGCGAGTACCACAAGTAATCACTTTTATCAGCTGTTGTGTTTATCTGCTCTAGCAATCCAGGTTTCAAGAATGCATCAGCCTTGGAAATTCCAATAGGTTCTTTAATGTAACTCCATTCTGAACCTAACTCCGCAGATGAACCACCATCAGGCTTCAATGATTGACGAGCAAATGCGGTAGGCTCAGTTGCAGAGTTTATCTACATATGCAGATTACATATCCAAATTAGTCAGTTGTTAATGAGCTTGACAGTTTTAAGAGGCTATTGAACATACCTTTGCGGTGTTGAAGGCTACATTTTTGCAATCCGGCAAGATGCTTACGGACCATGCAGGCAAGTGATATGATTCTCCATTGAAACTCACAGTTGCATCAGATTTCGTGCCAACATTTGCAAGAAAAGCAGCACATGATCCAGATGCTGTCTTATATACAGCAGCCTGTGAAGACAAATGAGTACATATATAGAATTCCCACTTTCTGGTTAAAATCAAAGCATTTTCAAGCAGAGGACTGACATGAAGTTATAGTTACCTCCAAATTTGAACCCAAAGAAGAAATTGTTGGATCTGTGGCAATCAATGCATCTTCACAAAGCTTGATAGCCTTGTGTAGATCTCGCAAGTGTCCCCATTTTGGTTGTCTAAGAAGTCCTGCAACAAAAAGAATCACATCTCTTCAGTAATCCACACACCTTTTAAAGAGTAAAACAAAGACATCCAGTGGTAGAATCCGTACCATACTCATC
>NW_003302285.1:0-8802 GCF_000004255.2 Arabidopsis lyrata subsp. lyrata | reverse complement strand
GATCCTATCCTCAGGACCTTTTATCTCATTTGATTTACTTGTCTCTTTACCTGTTGCTTATTGCTGCTTAGTATTGATAGTTCTTTCTCTTTATGCATGATCGTTCCTGTTCTGTAGTTTTATCGTTTTTATGCATGTTCGCTTAGGATTGTTAGATAAACAAACCTCTATTCTGCTTGGCTTGACTTAGTATTCTCTGATCACATCTTGATTGATAGTAAGAGCACCTGATTGGATTGATAACCTCTTATACTGCAATGACATGAAAGTATATTAGGGTAATTGATAGTAAAATCCTAGTATCACCTTCATGACAGCTTCTGCTCGATCTTGCGATCGAGTGGTTTCTTCTGAAATTGCTCCGGGGTTGTGATCGAGTGGTTTTGCCCTTCATGACAGTTTCTGGGGTTGCGATCGAGTGCTTTGCTCTGTCAGGGCTCCGAGGTTGCGATCGAGTGCTTTGGCTGAGGGAGTGATTGAGCGTTCTGAATTTCTGTTCTGTTTCTCCTCTGTTTGAACTCCAAAAGCATTCAAAGTACCTGAAAAAAACCAAATATGCGATGCACATGCAATCCTAATGCAAAAACGTCCTAAGTATGCAAAACACACTAAAACGACCACTAATGAGATGAAATGTGACTGAAACAATGACAAAGTGATGAAGAATGAATGCTTAAATCATGCAAATTATAGACATATCAAAGGTGAAGGTGGAGACACTGACCCTTACTATGAGAATCAAAGTCATGCCTCTCAGCGAAGCAGGAGAAGCCGTAGACATCATGGAGGAGGCAGAGAACGCAGACATCATGACTTGAAAGGTCTTAAGCTGAAGATACCACCATTCCATGGAAAGAATGACCCAGATGCCTATCTGGAATGGGAGAAAAAGATTGAGTTGGTCTTCAACCTGCAGCATTGTACAGAGGCCAACCGAATTAGAGTTGCTGCCACCGAATTTTATGACTATGCTTTGAGCTGGTGGGATCAGTTGGTGACCTCTAGGAGAAGAAACGGCGAATACCCCATTGAGACTTGGACTGAACTCAAGGCGTGTATGAGGAAAAGATTTGTGCCTAGCCATTACCATAGGGAGCTTCACCAAAGGTTAAGAAGAATCACTCAAGGCAGCAGAAGTGTTGAGGAGTACTACCAAGAACTAGAGACCCTCTTGCTTAGAGCTGACGTTCAGGAAGATGAAGAAGCCACAATGTCACGGTTCTTAGGAGGGCTAAACAGAGAAATACAAGATAACCTAGAACTACAACACTATGTGGAACTGGAGGAAATGCTGCACAAGGCAATTCTGATTGAAAAGCAACTAAAAAGGAAGGGAACTGCAAAATCTAGCTATGGACCAGGAGCCTCAAGATCTAGTTACTACAAGGATAGTAAATCAAGCGACCCAAAGGATTCTAAGCTCATAGCTCCTGCTCCAAAAGAAGAAACCAAACCTGACCAAAATTCATTCTGAGACAAGGGGAAGAACATTGCTAATCCGACCAGAGCTAGGGATGTTAAATGCTTCAAATGCCAAGGACGTGGCCACTATGCTAATGAGTGTACCAACAGGAAGATTATGATTCTCTTAGAGAATGGTGAGATAGCATCTGAAGGGGAAGAATAAGAAGAGTCTGATTCAACCTGCGAAGAGTATGAGGCAAAACCCGCTAAAGGAGAACTACTTGTTGCCAGAAGGACTTTGAGCTTACAAACTAAGAAGGAAGAACAAGAACAAAGAGAGAATCTGTTCCATACAAGGTGCCATGTTCAAGACAAAGTCTGTAGTCTTATCATTGACGGGGGTAGCTGTACTAACGTTGCCAGCGCCACCATGGTCCAGAAACTTGGGTTAAAGGTAAGAAAGCATCCACAGCCATTCAACTTGCAGTGGCTTAATGATGATGGAGAAATGAAGGTCAACAGCCAAGTAACCGTGCCTATCAGTATTGGTAAGTATCAAGATGAGATTGTTTGTGATGTGCTACCAATGGAAGCAGGGCATATCCTTCTAGGGAGACCATGGCAGTCTGACAGAAGAGTGATGCATGATGGGTTTACCAACCGCCATACCTTTGAATTCAAAGGAAAGAAGATCACTCTAGTCCCTATGACGCCCCAGGAGATATATCAAGATCAAATTCATCTCAAAAAAAAGGAGGAAAAGGTAGTCAAGCGCCCTAATTTCTTTATCAAAGCTGGTGAGGTTAAGAAAGCTTTATTTACAAAGAAACCTGTGCTAATGCTTGTGTATAAGGAGACCCTCCTGAGCCCCACTAACCCTGCACCGGTATTACCGAGTGAAATGGTTACACTATTGCAGGACTATCAAGACGTTTTTCCAGAAGAGAGCCCAATAGGCTTGCCGCCTATTAGAGGAATAGAGCACCAGATCGACTTTGTCCCTGGATCAACCTTACCAAACAGACCAGCTTATAGAACCAATCCATTGGAGACCAAAGAACTTCAAAAGCAGGTGGAAGAACTCATGGAGAAAGGCCATATAAGAGAAAGCATGAGCCCATGTGCTGTACCTGTTCTGCTAGTACCAAAGAAGGATGGGAGCTGGAGGATGTGCGTTGACTGTAGAGCCATCAACAATATCACTGTAAAGTATTGACACCCTATCCCTAGGCTTGATGATATGTTAGATGAGCTGCATGGTTCTAAGATCTTCTCTAAAATTGATTTAAAGAGCGGTTATCACCAGATTAGGATGAAAGAGGGTGACGAATGGAAAACTGCTTTTAAAACTAAACACGGTCTTTATGAATGGCTTGTCATGCCATTTGGGCTCACTAATGCACCTAGTACGTTTATGAGATTGATGAATCATGTTCTTAGGGCATTCATAGGCATCTTCGTTGTGGTTTACTTCGATGACATTCTGATTTATAGCAAAGACCTAAGTGAGCATATTAAGCACCTAGAATCTGTGTTGGGTGTCCTTAGACATGAGAAGCTCTTTGCTAACCTTAAGAAATGCAATTTTTGTACGGATAACCTTGTCTTTTTAGGTTTTGTTGTAAGTGCAGATGGAGTTAACGTGGATGAAGAAAAGGTGAAAGCAATCAGAGAATGGCCAAGTCCCAAGTCTGTTGGAGAAGTGAGAAGTTTCCATGGGCATGCAGGATTTTATAGGAGGTTTGTAAAGGATTTTAGCACTATTGCTGCTCCACTCACAGAAGTCATCAAGAAGGATGTAGGATTCAAGTGGGAGCAAGCACAAGAAGAGGCATTTCAGACGCTGAAACAGAAGCTCACCAAAGCTCCTCTTCTAATACTACCTGATTTTACTAAAACTTTTGAAATTGAGTGTGATGCATCAGGTATAGGTATTGGAGCTGTATTGATGCAAGATAAAAGACCAATTGCCTATTTCAGTGAAAAGCTTGGAGGAGCCACTCTAAACTACCCCACTTATGACAAGGAGCTGTATGCCTTGGTCCGGGCTTTGCAAACTTGGCAGCACTATCTCTGGCCTAAGGAGTTTGTCATCCACACTGATCATGAATCTCTAAAGCATTTAAAAGGCCAACACAAGCTGAACAAGAGGCATGCACGGTGGGTTGAGTTTATAGAGACTTTTCCCTACGTCATTAAATACAAACAAGGTAAGGATAATATAGTTGCTGACGCACTATCCCGGAGGTACGTATTACTTTCTAATCTTGAAACTAAGCTGCTGGGATTTGAAATGCTTAAAGAACAATATGCAACTGATTCTGACTTTCAAGATATCTATAAGGCATGTGAGAAATATGCGTCAGGGCACTACTATAGGCACAATGGATTTCTCTTTTATGATCACAAGTTGTGTATACCTAATTGCTCTGTGAGAGATTTGCTTACTAGGGAAGCACATGGAGGAGGTCTAATGGGGCATTTCGGGATTACTAAGACTCTTAAGGTGATGCAAGATCACTTTTACTGGCCACACATGAAAAGGGACGTGGAACGAGTTTGCTCCAGATGTGTGACTTCCAAACATGCCAAGTCTAAGGTCCAACCCAACGGTTTGTATACTCCCTTGCCTATCCCTATGCATCCTTGGGTAGACATATCTATGGATTTTGTAGTTGGTCTACCTAGGACTAGGACTGGTAAAGATTCTGTATTCGTGGTTGTCGATAGATTCTCAAAAATGGCTCACTTCATTGCTTGCCATAAGACTGATGATGCATTGCACGTTGCTAATCTGTTCTTTAAAGAGGTTGTTAGGCTGCATGGGATGCCTAGGACCATAGTTTCAGATAGAGACACTAAGTTCTTAAGTTATTTCTGGAGAACCTTATGGTCAAAACTGGGAACAAAGCTTATGTTTTCTACCACATGCCATCCACAAACTGATGGGCAAACTGAAGTTGTTAATAGGACCTTATCTACCTTGCTTAGAACTCTGATTAAGAAGAAATTGCGAACATGGGAAGATTGTTTACCACATGTAGAGTTTGCATATAACTATTCTGTGCATTCAGCTTCTAAGTACTCTCCTTTTCAGATTGTCTATGGTTTTAATCCGTTATCACCTTTGGATCTAACCCCTTTGCCTTTGAGTGATAGAATTAATTTAGATGGGAAAAAGAAAGCTGAATTGATAAAACAGATCCATGAGAAAGCACGGAAGAATATTGAGGAGAAAACCAAGCTGTATGAGAAGCAAGCTAACAAAGGGAGGCGCCAAATGGTCTTCAACATAGGGGATCAAGTCTGGGTACACTTGAGGAAAGAAAGGTTCCCAAACGAAAGGAAATCAAAGCTTATGCCAAGGATTGATGGTCCCTTTCCTTGCAGATGAAGCCGATTTGAGGACAAATCCTTTTCAAGAGAGGCAGGATGATGTGATTTTGGACAGACTCGACCATACGCCCAAGACTGACTCGATCGAGCTAGAGGAGCAGGAGGAGCAGCTCGAGCTAGAGGAGGAGCTTGGACCTGAACAACTTGAGGAGGTCTTGAAGCTTTCAAAAGGACCAATGACAAGATCAAGAACCAAGAAGCTTGCTGGAGCAATAGGAGGTCTTCTCAAAAAGATGGAATCAAGCTCAAATGGATTCAATCAAGACAAACCAGAATCAAGCATTAGGACATGTATCCAAATACAAGAAGATCACTAATTGGGTAAGTGGTTTACTTGTACTCTTTTTCCCTAGCAAGGTTTTGTCCCAAATGGGTTTTCCTTGCTAGGTTTTTAATGAGGCAAGTAACCCACTTCGAAATGGCCCGTTAGTGATCTGAGGCCCATTATCTCATGTTGGGCGTGGCTGAGAGTGTGAGACACTAGGGTTTTCGTGTTTTCTCTATTTATATCTCTCTTGTATCACTTTGCAACTCTTATCAAGTCTTTTTATCAAAAACTCTCTTATTAAGTGATGCGGTCATCACACCAGAAACTGAACCAAAGCTCATTCAAATAGGATGCACTATGCGAATCAGACCCGAGAAGGACATACGTTCATTGTGTGAATCATATCAGCCCAACCAGGAGGAGTTAGTCTACAAATCAACTTATTCAAGAAACTTAACTCATCAAGGAATCACGGAGAGGTGGAATTGGTTCAAAAGCTTTCCACATGAGGGAGATATTCAAGTTAAAAGTCAGCAGACTTCCAATGAACCTGATGGAGACCAGCAGCTACGTATTGGAGGATTCCGACCTGAGAAGAAGGATATAAGCTACGAAGTGAATTTTCCTACATTCGTGACTCATCAGAGGAGCTCTTCGAATTGGAATCAAGTCAAAAACAATTTTGGTTTAGAAGATATTAATTTTCTAAACCAGATGATTCTCAGCCTGCCTTATTTGGAAGCTGACCGGTTTAGTTACTTGCAAACCAGACTTTGGTGTCCCGGAGAGTCTCTAATGCTATAAGAGTATCTTAAGAACATCTCAAGCTTCATTTCCAGCCATTGGATCGGGTGGATTCAATCTTCCCCATTCATACACCAAGACTTTCCATATCAAGACTCAATTGCCTTCCATGCACTCCAACAACTAAATACATTTAAAATAATGAAGACCACGACTTTTGGGAGATTCTACATGGACCAGAGGCTTCTCTTACATGGTTATATGAAGAAGATTTCGAGATATAAAGAGGAGAGAATAAGATTTCCTTATTTGGCCAAGCATTGACTTCTAACGGTCAAATATCTTTCAAGATCATTTCCTTTTTCTTTAGTCTTTTAATTTCGTGTATTTTGCTTCCTTTTTTAGTGTTTATGAACGTTATATGTGTCTAGAGTCGAGCCTATAAAGCTCAAGCCATTTGTACCATTTATACACACCCTTAATCGAGATTTTAAAGTTCATAAGAAACATTGTTTTCTTTTCTTCCACAAAGTTGCGAATTCTTTGTGTTTCCTTTCATTAGTTCTTATTTGAGTGAGTCAATTAAGTTCTTTTGAGTCTGCAAATCAAGTTGTTTGAGTGATTCAAACTTCTGGTTTGTTCATTGATTGAGTGAGTCAATCGCATCTATCCATCGTCCCATCCCTTGATTCACGAGAGAGTGCGTTATAGCCAGCTCGTGAATTCCACCTTCCGCAAGTTAAGCTTGGAATCTCTTGATCATTGAGTGATCATAAGTTGGATTGGTTCCAATCTTATATCATTTGGTATCAGAGCTTCAAAAGCTCCTATCTTCCAAGGTTGTATCTCTTCAACCTATATCTATTTCTATTTTCAGTTTTTGTTGTTTAATTTTTATAAAATTCAAAATAAAAATAAAAATTTGTTTCTTGCTTTGTTCTTATTTATTTGCTTCAGTACCTTCATAATAAAAAAAAAAAAAATTGATTGCTTTGTTTTACTATTTATTTCCGATTTATTAAAGAAAAAGCCATAAAAATCATATTTTTGGTTATTTTTAATTATTTTTGAACTTTTCGTGTTATAAAATCAGAAAACAAAAATAAAAATTATTTTCTCTTTTATTATTGTTTGTTATTTAGTGAAAAAAAGAAAAAGGGGTTTCAATATTCATTTACCATTTATTTGTTATTTCCTTATCTATTGCTTTTTGGCTAAGCGTTGAAGACTATTCTGAATTCTCTATTATTCTTCTTTTGATAGGTTCTCACATAAACCAGAAACTATGGAGTATGAAGATGAGAGGAGTGAATACAACACTTTAGAAATTGATTGGGGACAAGAACCTAACCCGTCATGGAGTGGAGAAGAAGATTACGACTATGGCTCTTGGGAAGGAGAAACTGATTCTGAAATCAGTCTAGAAGAATTAGATGAACGTGATGAAGAGCCTTGGTATGAAGAGACGAATTCAAAAGGTGCTTTTGAGGGAGAAGAAGGCCAAGTTGATGATGAAATCGAACCTGAGCCACCAGACCACTCTCAAGACGACGAAAGCCACAAGAGTTGGTGCGGAGCAGAAACCAACCAAGAGGTAAGCGAAGGAGAAGGCTGTGAAGGAGATTCATGGCGTGGAGAAACTGAATCCCAATTCAGTTTAGAAGAAGACTTGCCGAATGGAGAAACTCAAATCAGTCACGGAGATGAGGGCTTCAATCACGATGGAGAACCAGATCAGTTCGTAGAATCTTACACACAAGAAAGACCATGTTGTGAGATACCATACTCTGATCAAGAAGAAGATCGCCAAGAGGAAACTGATTCACAAATCAGTTTAAGGGAAGACGAGTCACATGGTGTAGAGACATGGAGTCATGAGGGTGAATCTAACTATGGTGATGAGTCAGATCGTGGGGAGGAAGAAATAGACCACACCAAAGATCAGCCCACACTATGGGGTGATGAAGAGGACTATGAGCAACAATATTTAACCTTTTCAGGTTATAGCCAAGGTACAGAAGATTACTTACGGTGGGAAGAGGACATGGAGGCGTGTTTTCAATCTTGCCAAGTACCAGAGGGGGAACAACTTTCATATGCCCTTGACACACTCACCGGACCAGCTTATGAGTGGTGGGAGCAAGAGGAGAATGCCCGTGTCAAGTACAGTGAACCAGCTCATACATGGGGAAGTTTCAAGTTAGAAATCTACGAGGAGTTTGTGAAGGAAGTTGCAGCTCAACATCAACAGGATATGCCAAGTTATTCCTACACTAAGCCAAGGAGATGGATTCTCGCCACAACGCCAAGAGTGAAGGCTACACCTAAGAAAACCTGCAGCCCTAAGCCAAATAAAACGTTTGCACCTATTCTAGAGGAAAAAGGAGAGGCTAAGCTACAAACTCGAGTAAAGGCTGAACTACCAAAGTCAATTTCCCAAGCTATAACCTACAAGTCGAGTACAAAGTCATTGCTTAAACTACAACGCACGGGAACACAAGGCAAGTCCACTAACCTTTCAAAATCAAAAGAGATAATTTGTTATAGGTGTCATAAGAGAGGACATTTTGCTGCTAATTGCCCAACTAGACAACTAGACAAGTCTCCATTACTAAAATCAAAATTAGATACTTGTCTTGTTCCATCAAGTATAGAGATTTCCAATTCTAGTATAATGCTCTTGTCTATGCCAAAGGTTGTTGATGCAGGTCAGCAAAAGGAGCATGAGGCTGAAGACATTGAAGGAGGCATAAGTATAGAGAAGCCACAAGCTGCTCAAGCACCAATTCAAACCCGAGGTAACTACCTAAACTCCCAAAAACGAATGAAGCCTAACTTGCTTTCTCTCGGTGCAGGTGAATCAGTTTTGAGGTCAAAACTTTTTCAAGGGAGAGGGTATGATGCGGTCATCACACCAGAAACTGAACCAAAGCTCATTCAAATAGGATCACTATCGATCAGACCCGAGAAGACATACGTCATGTGTGATA
>NW_003302286.1:0-8802 GCF_000004255.2 Arabidopsis lyrata subsp. lyrata | reverse complement strand
GAAATCGTATGAATGTGGAATATATATTCATTTGTCACAGATCGCAGAAGAAATGAAGCCAAGTCCTTTTGTTATTTCGATATTAACAAAGCTTATCTCCATTATACCCAAATGGAAAATCATTCCTAGTCAAGATATCATCGAGATTTCATATAAAGAGCCAGAAATAAGAAAACAGGTATGTTTCTATATAACATTAGTAATCAAAATGATTAGTTTATAAAAAATCTGTGTAAACTGATCAACGCTTGATTTAACTTTTGTACATTATGGTATATATGACTAATTAAGGTTAGAGAAAATCCGTTATGCTCCAAAGGACGACCACGCTTGAAAACTGCGTATGAGCTCTTAAGGATCAGCAACGACTTGGAGAAGTCACTTAAAGAGGTATATATATAAATGATTACATATATTCAAGATTCCCTTAATGCATTGATATTCAGATTGGACTCAAAGAGTAATATATTCGTGATTAGGTTTTCTGTGTCTAAAAATCATCCGAAAATTTGTAATATAGTATAAATTATGGTTATAATTTACAACTAATGCATATATATAATGATTATATAGGTTTCATTGCCGTTTATGGTATTACACGGAGGTGATGATAAAGTAACAGATAAAGCAGTGAGCCAAGAACTGTACAAGGTTGCGTTGAGCGCTGACAAGACCTTAAAGTTGTACCCTGGGATGTGGCACGGTTTGCTCAACGGCGAGACACCAGAGAACATTGAAATTGTCTTTGCCGACGTCATCGGATGGTTGGAAAAAAGAAGTGATTATGGAAATGATAGGTTTGAGTCGGAGCTTAAACAGAATAATGATGGTTTTAATTTCAAGGAATAGTCGTTTGACTTGCTACATTTTTTTACACAAGTGTTTTGATGAAATTCTGGTGTTTTGCATTTTGATTTTTAATGCTGCTATTGTGAATTATACTATATATTTAAAGAAAAATTATTTCATGTTTACGCTTCATCAGTATTAAGAATAAGATTGAGCAAGATATATATTTTTTAAAAATTCTTACATAAGATTATGTGTGCATTCATATAAAATAGATGCTAATATACTATATCCAACTATATATTAGATAAAGTTAAATTTAGACATTATCCAATATATACACACATCAAGGTTATCTACCTACAAGATTATGTGTGTATTCATTGAAATATAGCTTTTTCGACAAGATATATATATATATATATATATATATATATATATATATATATATATATTATTGGGTATTATTATAAAAGCCCATTAAATACAAATACTTTGTTTTAATCATTTTTTTTTGTATGAATATATTTATGCAAATTAAAATTTGTCAATGGTTTTGTGTATACTGTATATAGATTCACATATAGAGAACAAAATCAACAGATGTCATTATTATTTCCTAAATAATCCAACAAAATAAAGTAAAGTTTTCATCATCTTAGTACGCTTTTAAAATGAGATTTGATGTAACATATATAGCCAGTAAGACTCCAGACCAAACTCTCTGATTCGGCTTGGTTTAGCTGAGCAAAATGGAGATATTATTGTCGAGGGAGAGCGATGGAACTATCTGAAGCAACTCTTCAAAACACTTTTCTTCAAGATAATCTTTCAATCTTACGACCATCTTCTCTAACGTCTTCGTGTTTTTCAGGATAATTTTCAAGAACGAAGCAACATGCTTTGTCTTTAGCGAGAAAGTCCTCTCAAATACCCAGCACCTGCAATGTTGATCCCGTGGATCCAAATTGTAGAGAAGATCATCCTTCTGTGTACAACAGAAACATTTTCATTAACACAAATTAAAACAATATATCAGATTCTAAAAACTCAAAGCGAAAGGAAATGATATTTTAGGATTATTCAAACTCGGTAATATATAGTTTGAATGGTCGTAAAGAATAAGAAAAGAGGGTTTGAGGTTAATATACTTGTATGAAGCCGCTGCGGCTATCCATTATGTGTACTAGGGTTAGCCACTTTAGTTCAGGTGCGTTTTGTAGCACACTTACTACCCCAGGAGTTACACAATGCTCATACATTGTTGTCTCAACCGTCAAAGCTTTAGCCTTGAACATTGGAAAAGAAACACCATGGACCTTGGCAATAGATAAAAGCTACAGAAAGCACTGCCCAAAAATGAATACCGAAACACATAACTCTTGAGCAAGAAAAATATATTAGTTTTTAGCAATTTCTTAGAGAGTGCAAATAACACAAGACTTATTGAAAATCAAAGGCTAATGAAAACTAATCAATACTCTGAAATTAAATGATTCTACATGAGTAAAGTAAGTAATTCTGCAACATCTAGGCATTGGAGAATACAAGAATATATCCATATGACACTTGAATACACCAAAAGATATATACCTTAAGAAAGTTTGCCCCAAAAGTAAGCTTCTCTACATTCTGCAACTTCTCTAGCATCTTCAGCGTCATGACTTGAAGATTTGTCGGCTGATTACGCATGCAAAAGTCAACGTCTGGTATAGCTTCTACTGTAGCTTCGGTTAAAGACGAGACATCAACTAAAGTACATGAAAACTTAGATTTTGTCAATTTTAAGGAATGGATATGTGGTGCCACAATGTGCATTGGCCCCGGCTCGAAGTAGCTATTTCTAATGTTTTTAGACGCAACGATTTACTTAGATCAATAACCATCAGATTAATAACATAAAACAACTTTAAGCTTTCGAGAAACGGAAAACCACATAGAGTCTTAGCAAAGAATTCATCAGAGAGTGAGCAAGTATGCAATGAAAGGTTTTTCAGGGATTTCCAAGACACTGCGCATCTTGGAATCAGATGACAATGGCGTAGGCTGAGTTGCTTAACAGAAGAACTGGTGTAGATGAATTCAGGAATACTATGGAAACCACGTCCATTACTCTCACCGAGATCCAGCGACAGATTCTCAACGTTTCTGGATATTGCGAACTCGATCCAACCGTCAATGTAAGGAACATTGTCCAACATATTGGTATAGAGGTGAAAACTCATAATCTTGGGAAGCTTGTATCGAGCTAGGGTTTTGTTTAACGTATCAGCCTTCAGTCCCCTATAAAAAGTTCATGGTCCATCAAAGTAGAGGGAAGGTGTATCGTACCATACATGCCTCCATCTTGTGGACAAGACTGAAGTTCTGATGGATAATTTGGTCGGAAGATAGGAGAGGATTTGTTGGAGGATCACATCAGGCAGAGAGCTGATTGAGTCTAAATTTTCACTTGAATCTCCTGCTAGTTTGATATCTCGGCGGTGATGATGAGCGTAGCAGTCACCGGAGGTGGCGCCGTCTCCGTTTCCACCGTCGTCTGCCATTACGTTATCAACTACCGATGATAAACCTACTTGTGTATAGTTTGCAATGACATAGCTTTTGGAGTGAGATTTGGTTCTCACGTTTTGGCAGTTAAGGCTTTTTAGGACGAAAATCCCCCTAACGAGTGAACCAAACGGCACAGTTTCTTTGCGGTTTAGTTACTTTTGATTGGTTTTGCGGTTTGGTTTTGAAAAAAAAAAAAAAAATTGTCGAAGAAAACGAAGAAGAAGAACGAGAGAGAGACGGAGAGATTCGAGAGAGAAGTAGAAATCCGTTCGAATATGCTAGATGTATAATATTTAGATGTATTAAGCATTCAAAACGTAAATCTAAAAAAATTAAAATTTCTGAGATAACTGTTAACAAGTGACTGCAAAATTAGGGTTACAGAGGTTTAAGACGATTGCAAAATTACAATTATACCCTTCACTAAATTTCTTATGTGTACGTATTTATAATTTACAGTGTACGTACATGTGGACATGTAAATATGTTAGATTATGTTTTATTGTAAAAGCTGCATACACAATTATTTATTGAGTTTGTACATTAGAAATTTTTGGTTATTTCGTTTAGATGAGATATTTTTGGGGTTTTCCCATAAAATCTATGCATATATAATAATTAAAAATATATATATGGTCAATGTATAGTTGTTTCTCATACTTTAAAAATGTTATGTACGTACATGTATAATAATGTACGTATATCTTTGTTGATGAGTTAAAATTGTTGAGAAATATTTATTGATATAATAATAAACTAATATTCTACGATAGTTCTACTGGAGATGAAGACATTGTTATTTGCAAAAAAATAAGTGTTTCTAAACATACTTACAACTTACAATGTCTCTCATGTCATACTAATTTATACTTTTGTTTCATCAAGTCGGACATTGACTAAATCATCGAATTCTTCCAAAAATGATGTCTTCCCTTTTGGTTATGACTCACAAATGGTTGATTCTCTCCAAAATTATCGATGATTTTTCAATGTCGTACACATTAATTAGTATATGTACACGATTCTTTTAATTAACTGAATTTTCATATTAGCTCCACGGTAAGTAGAGTGTCACCAACATCTCTGACATGTCATATCCCATATTTCTCAACAAAAATTCAGTCCATCTATTGTAATGTAATCTTTGCTACTACCTTTTCTATCGTTTTTAATCATCATCTTCAACGCCCTCTTCGTCATCCCCAATCTCTTACTGTTCATCCTCTTTATCGTCCTCGACTTCTTCTTCCTCATTGTTTTCATCTACATTTGGTACCTCAAATATGGTTTTTGTTGTGTTTTCATCTCTAACCCAAGGTTAGTTTCATCAACAAAGTCCCACATCATGTACATTATATTCACACTTTGCTTATCGGATTGGACAAAATGACACAAAAATGTTTACACTTAGATCCCTACTATGAATAAAAAAAATGTTCGCATTGGTGTTGTTTAGATGGGAACCTATCAACACAAGAGGATCAAGTACTTGGTATATTACAGTAAAATTATATGTGATTCTGTTGAAGAGAATTATGGTCCTTTTAGGAATTTTTGTAATGTTTGGTATCTACGATGGTGCATACGGCGAGTTAACCAAATGTTATGTATTTAGTACGATATATATGATATTTTTTTTTTTGATGTTGTTATTTCTATTTAATTGTTATTTTGAAATTTTTTTAGTAAGCGTTATGTTATACGATATTACTTGTTGAGAATAGATAAGATTTTAAACTAAACCCGTAGACGTACACGATAATATTGAGATACACGTACACGTGTACGACCTCTCCAAACAGTTATATCCTAAAAATGCCTAAATCACATAAGTCTTATACTATGTACGTACACAAAAATATTTATTGGAGCGTACATGGTACAACATTAATTTAATTTTTTGACATCAAAATTAAGTTATTATGTCAGTTATTTGTATGACTGTATTTTTTTCATGTGTTGTTCATACATGATTTGAATGTTTTGTTTTTATGGTAAAAAAATATTTGAAACGTAAATATACAAATTATTTAGATATTTACGTACATATATACACTCCCACACACACGGTCACTTTCAGCATCGTCACCATCAGTCCTAGGGATATTATTCCCGAGTGCCTTGACGGTTGTAATGAAAGAGACAAACAAGGTGACACTAGGATCCCCACCACGAATCAAAAAGAATGTATCCAGGCTCATTTGATTGTCAATGTATACAGGAGGGCGTTTACTTTCTATCATCACTGACATCTTTCCCGGCATCCAGTAACTAATTATTGGATTGCATTTGGTGCACTTCAAACTGAAAACCTCGCATAATGTACGTACAAATGCCGTGTACGTCATGTTTTGCCTAACACGTACACAACGACCAAACCAGCCTTCCCATGGTTCAAATTTCCATTATTCTTCTTTGCATTTCCACTCACCCACCATAGTAAATACGGGAATATCCATTACCAACCTGCATCATAAATTCAGCAGAACCCCATTAAATGCAAATGAAAGCATGATTATATCTACAAAAAACAAAAAGAATTCCCAACTACACACTTATAAACATAAATCTATCCTCATTTAGCAATTTCAACTAAAAAAAGTGGAAATAAAAATATTCTGGGTTTTTATATAAAAACAATGTTGATCTTAGCATACAATCAAGACCCTAGTGTGTTAAAACAAAAAACTTCTTAACCAATTTCATTACTTACACGTTCAATGCTTGTCTTGGCTCCAAACTTTGTAAATCAAGAAGATCAAACCGATGCAGAATCACATTCGTTCAGAAAAATTTGTTTGTTTGATGGATCATGTTTGTCTCTTACAACTATTCACACATATAAACTAATATTAGAAAAAGTAATGATGACTTTTGCATTAATTGTGACATGAGTCATGTCTAAACTTTTTGGGCATTAAATACTGATGTCTCATTGTGTTTTAATGTTATTAATCCCAACTTGTCACTGTACTCCCGCACAAATCAATTAAGAACGAAATATATTGCTTAACCGGAACAGTGTATGTAACTGAACCGCTTAACTGAACCGTACAGTGAACAGTACATCGGTCCGTTGGTAGGGGTAAAATGGTCAGATTTTCGCCAAAATGTCAAAACATGAAAGGCCATTCTCAGTTTGCCAAAACTTGAAATTAAAACTTGGTCAACTGCCATAATATGCAATTTACCCTTAAATATATCTCTCCAAAATATTACTGGGCTTTTTAAAAGCCCATTACGTAAAAGCCCATTCGTACAACTTTTTCTTGTCCAAGAACTCAAAATATCTAATAACAACTTTTAGCCATATTGCTGAAATCATCTTCTTCTTGGATTGATCTTACTAGTTGCACACAGTGACAATTTGATCTATTAGAAAATAAATGCTTACACTACACATTTGTTTTCTTTTGTAACAGATTAGTGGGATCTTTAAGAAAAGAACGTCATGACTTTGAATTTAAGAATAAAAAAACATCTTTATTTAATATGTGCTTACATATTCTGCTGAAAATTCGGCATGTTGAATGGTTTAAGAGTCTTTGAATCGAAAAACCGACCACAAATTTTGTAATTTTTAATTTTATCTTACAGTCGTCGCTTGAATCTTGATCACCAATTTTTACATACTTGAAAAAAAAATATATTAAACAAGCCAACCGACTCATTCGTCAAAGGCTGCCGAATTTTTGCAAACGAGCAATGATATGCCACTGCCACTGCCACACGCGGATACGGGGATCCAAAAATTAAAATATTTCTTGCCGTATCTTTGAAGCATTGAGTTAATAAAATAGTGGTCAATCATGAAATTAAAATCTTAAAAATTGTGAAAGTTGATGCGGAATCACAATTTAACAAAAAAAATAAAATAAAAATAGTGAAAGTGTATCTAATTTGTTTAAATTTTTTTGCAGGTAGTTAGTCAACGGAGTATACATAACTTAGTTTTACATCTAATGTTAGAGTTGACATTTTATAAGATGTAAATTAAGTAGTAGAAATTGTAGATTTGACTTTCTAGACGCTTCATTTGATGGTTCTTATGATCGTTCGTTTTTATATTTGTAATACAGAATAGATAAATCAAACATTATTTTAAGATAAAATTTTAAGATTTGACATTACTCTTCAAAAAGATTGATTTTCACCTCATTAACATCTCCAAGCGTATTAGATGTGAGTTTAATTTGCTAAATGAAAAACCTAAGAAAACACTGTCAAAATTCTTTCACCAAATTTACTCCCCCAAAAGTGAAAGACTTTGAGGGGGTGTTTTCTGATAAATTTAAGACTTAAGGTACTATTTGCGTTATTTATAAAGTTGAGGGGGTACTTTTAAACGTCGCCAAACTTGAATTGCCACTTGTCAAGGAATATTTTATCTTTTATTAAGAAGTAACAAAAAAAACGTGTTGCCGTGTAGGGGTGCGAAGAGAATCTGTTAAATCGTCGCTCTCAGACAAAAAACGGTGTCGCATTATAACGTATAGTCCTCTTCCTCAAAATCCTACCCAATATAAACAGAGCCGTACAACAAACACTCGATATCTCTTATCATAAACTCGTGTCTCCATCCAACAAAACTAGAGAGATTCAGACGAAATCTCTTCGTAAGAATGGTTAGTGACGTTAAGATTTAATACTCTCTGGTTTCTATCTCTTTCATATAATATCTGAAATTGTTTTAAATTTGTTCTTCTTGTGTAATGAATTGGGTTTTTGGTATGCAGGCAAGTGAAACAGAGAACATCAAGTATGAAGAGGTTTGTCGTTTGTGTTCTGTTTTTTCATATAGATAGAGAAATCTGGTTTTTGATTGGTGGTTATTTATTTATTTATGTATATGCAGAGTTTCATCAAGAACACTCGAGGAATGAAACTGTTCACGTGTAAATGGGTACCAGCAAATCAAGAGCCAAAGGCTTTAGTCTTCATTTGCCATGGTTATGCAATGGAATGTAGCATCACCATGAACAGTTGAGATTGTTCAGCCCAATTAAAGATTTCTTTGTATATTGTTGTATTCATCAAAAGCTTTGTTAACAATGTTTGAAATTAATATATGATTGGATTAGGTACTGCAAGGAGGCTTGTGAAAGCAGGATTTGCGGTATATGGAATTGATTACGAAGGACATGGAAAATCTGATGGGCTTAGTGCTTATGTCCCAAACTTTGACCATCTCGTTGATGATGTCTCTACTCACTACACAAGCATTTGCGGTAATGTTGACTTTTTTGTTGGGGTAAAAGTGTAATATTGACTTTTGAAACCTAGTCTATCTTTTGAAGACTCTGTCAAAACCGCTTTTTTATTTACCACATCCTCAAAATTTTGACTAATTAAAGAATAATTCAACAAATCCTACTAAGAAAATTATGTTTTGGAAATGATCTATCATCATGATGCTTTTTTTTATGGAAGCAACCCATACATAATTGAGTTTCTTTTTGT
>NW_003302287.1:0-8803 GCF_000004255.2 Arabidopsis lyrata subsp. lyrata | reverse complement strand
CTTTATATTTATTAATTTTATCTCCTTTCTACCAACTGAAAATAGTGAACCTGCCCAACTCATTCTTCTAAATGTGTTCTATTCCAATCAGTGCTGCGCAAAAGAAAAAGTTGGATATAATTTTTTTTGAAAAGCTATACATGTTGGAGTATCTCAATATCATTGGAAATTTGAAATACTTGGAGTAAGTCCTACTCCAACTATGTGGATATAAATTGCTCGCATGATTTTTAAAGTTCGAAAATACAGCTGGTGCGTGTTCTAGAAAAATAAAATAGTTGAAAAAAAGATCCCTTAAACATGATCAGATTTGATAGTGTTTGATGTTTGTCCATACATAAGAATGTTTAATAGATGGATTTGAATTAATCGATTAAATGATGTTTAATAATATATGATCGACAAGAATTAGTCATTAGATGGGATTAATCGATTAAATGATGTTTAATAGTAATATTTACCTGAAAATGCATAATTCAAAAATAAAATTTAATATGGATTTAAATGCATGGGATTAAAATTTAACGCTATTAAATAATTTCGTTACGTCTGTTAACAGCTGTTAACTTGCGGGTTCGATTCAACTAATAGTTTATATACTATGTATTTTATGACCACAAATAATTAGATGAAGTTTTTTATTACAATCCAAAAATATTGGGTATTAAACTTCCAAATTAAAATTAGTTTGGGTTTTTCCTAGTAATTTTGTAAATTTTGTGTGATCTTTTGGTAATGACACCTAAAAAGGAAACAGAAGGGATACTAATTTATTTTATTTTTTTATTTTTTTGGTAAGCTGGGATACTAATTTATTTAGTTAAAAGGAAAAACATTGGTTCTCAGTTCCCAGAGACTGATAGAATTGAAAGCTCCACTAAATGGCCAGAAATTATTGATAATGTATGTATCTATTTATATAGTCCGTGTATAATAAATAAATATGATAAATAAGAACGTCACGGTTCTCGAAAACCATTCCCTTCTTATTTCGTCCTTAAAGTGATCCCCCACTTTTTTCATGTCTTCTTCGCATGGGTTTCTTATTTCGTCAACTCAGAAAAAAATAAAAACTCATCATAGCAAGGAATTATATAATGAAAACTAAGAAGATGAAACGTTGATTTTCACGGTGGATTTTATTATTTTCGCTTCTTTTGTAGATAAAAATTACATTTATCATATGAAAATAACGTTAGTTACACACTTAAAACCAAAAAAAAAATACCTATACACACACTGACACAACTAATTTGCCCTAAAAGGACTGTAGATACTTAATTGAGGTAAGGAATCTTTCGATCTAAACTGGAAAAAGAGAGAGCCACCGTGTAAGAAATTAACGGAAGAGAAAGGGGAGAGAGAGAGAGAGAGTCATAGACAGTTTATGTCGTCTTCCTCGCATGGGTTTCTTCTTAAATTAACTCCAAAAAAAAAAAAAAGATGAAACGTGAATTTTCTTAAAATATCATACATACAGACCAATTGTTGATGCAGTAGATTTTCATATTTCGTGTTTTCTTTTGTGTGTAAATGTGATCTTTCAATTAACATTATACTTTTTCTTACCTGTTAAAGAGATTGTTAATCCTTTATACTGAAATATCCACCCACCACTACTTTGCCCTAAAAGGCTTGAAACTTAATTTGAGAGATAAAGAGAGAGTGTGTGTGTTTTAGGCAACACTTCCTTCTCACCCAAACAAAGATTCCAAACCCAAGCAAAATCCAAAACTTACCAAACGAGCCTTCCAGAAAATCCTTGAGACTCAAAAGAGACGACGAATTGGTTTTAAGTTTGAGATTACCTAAGATCAAAAGTAGGAGAGACCCAAAAAAAAAACAGATAACAAGAGGAGAGACCAATAATTTTGTTTGCTTTTCAGAACAATGGTCAAATGAGTTAGTGCACTTGGAAAGAGAGAGAGAGAGAGAGAGCGAGTACAGCTGCAGTTAGTTAGATTCGACTTGTAAAATTTTCTCGTCGATTCCTTTGAAATCCATCGGTCGTATACTTCATATCAGGGTTTTACATTCAAATCCTAGTTTGATCGATCGATTTCATGATGCTTCTCTTCTCCAATTGCGAGATCTATAAGGTATGTTTAGTCGAAATTTTTGAGGATCAGAATAGAGGAAAATTGAGTTATGCAAGTGAGTAGACTAGGGTTTGTATCGAACGTGTTCTTCAATTTCGTTAATTCGTTTACGGATTGAGATTGTCGCGTTAATTCATAAATTTTAGAAAAACCAATCAACCGTATAAGTTAGAGGATAAAAAAGCAAAACAAATGTATATTCGATGTTTAATTTGTAAATTTGAAACAAGAAAATACAAATAAATAACAAGATCTACAAAATACATCTTAGATAGTTTCCGGACCGAATGTTTTATTTTTGGTGCTATCTCTTTTTTTTTTTGGTAGGCTGTGGTGCTATCTCTTTAATTAACTGGTTCGTTGACTAATACGGTTTAATTAATATTTTCTGTTATGTAGTTTCTTCAGGTGTTTCTCCTTGCATCTGCACTCACATTTGCTCTGCTTGCGAGCAATAATGCCCTCACCATTCAGGTAGATATTAAGTATATTTATGGTTAATTATATTAATATATCAATTAATTATGTTTAGGGTTGTGTACTGCTTCAACAGAAATAGTTTTAAATTTTATTTTGTTTCTTTTGAAACTATGAACTTTAAAACCAAACTTCTTTTCTTTCATCCAAATTAGAAACATGAGATATTTATCTGTTTTGATTTATAAATTACAATTAAAGGAAGAGTAAATAAAACAACTCTGTAACTGATCCCAAAACACATTATTGAATCATACCAAGTAAATAAAAGATATATGGATACAAAATCAGTCTTTGTCTCTTTAATATCCCTTTTTCGATAAAGAAAATATTTGAGGATAGACCAAGTTCATGCTAAAAACATACACTGATAAACTAGCTTAGGCCCAGTTTAAAATGAGCCCACAAGCACATGATTAGTTTGGTTAGCCCATGTTAGAACCCATAGCTTCAACCTGAATATTAAACCGAGTGCAACATGTTGTCATGTTTTATTTACCTTCCGTGTAACTTACTGATTTTTGAAAGTATACTAACATATTTATCTATCTTTCTATTGAACAGAGTTCAGAGGGCGAGGATGTCGATTGTTACGATAAAATGAAGCAACCAGCGTTTGACAATCCCCTTTTAAAGAATCATAAGTTTCAGGTATTTTAATTGTTATTTTTCAAATAAATTTATTTTTAAATATTTTCTCTAGATAATCAAATTACTATATATTTCCACGTTAATACATTTTTACTGAAACTAATATTATTTATTTTCCTTAATTTTTTTACAGGAAATGCCATCAGAATTCCCTAAAGGGATCAAAACGATTCAAAAGGGCAAAAGAAAACAAACATTGGAATCGCATATCAGCTTTGCCAAATGTCCCCATGGGACCGTACCTATACGGTCTAACAACGCCACTGTAAATCATCGGAAGCAACCTGACAGTTCTAGTTACCAGGGTGGGCATGAGGTATTAATTTGAAACATATTTAATGTTTTTTTTTGGTGAAGATTTGAAACACATTTAATTAGCAGGCAATAACTTTGCCAATATGTTCACCCGAAATCTATTACAGTATATTCATATCATCTTAACAAATAAACCCCTTTAATTAACTTACTAACTATGTAAGCAAATAATATCTTCTTAACTATTCATTTTGAATAATAATAATAATAAAAACTATTCATTTTGATTCTTGCGATCTTTTGCAATATATTCACCAATCACCATAAATCTATTTTACTAAACGCTTCTATTTGGTTTACTAGCCCAGTAACCATCAATGGGTCATAGGCCAAGTAACTAACTAAACTGATGTTGTGACAAAAAAAAAAGGAGTCACGTCGACACGTCGTGTATGAACGATTCTTGTTCAGTTTATACAGATATATCTATAAACGTAAAACTATTTAATGAGTATAAATACAAATACTATATAATATACTGATGACAGTAGAATATATTAAAGGTGTCAAGCGGGCCGATAGCCTGCGGGCTTTGTCCATGTAGCCCACGGCGGGGCAGGCTTGGACATCATATTTTATTTCCATAAAATAGCGGGTTTCGCGGACAAGCCCATGCAGATTGCAGGTTTTTACGGGTTTTGTCCGCGAATTTGCTGGCCGGCCCGCAGACGACAAATATTTAATAAAAATAAATAATTAATATAAATAAATAAATACTTTTACATAATTCTGAAAATATAAATGTGAAATATATGAACATATAATGAAATTTATTGTATAAAATTATAAGATTTACAAAAAAATTAATACTAAAATTTTTTTTAATTGAAAAATTGTTAATTTCAAATTTTAATGATTATTTTTATTTTTTAATTATTTTTAAAATATTAAAACTAAGCCCGCGGGGCGGGCCTGGACATATCATTTTTGTCCGCGGTCCTAGCGGGCCGGTCCGTCGCGGTCTTACAAACTTAAATGCTTATCGTGGGCCGGCCCAGATGGACGCAGGCCGGCCCGTCTGACACCTCTAGTATATATGGTTAATCTCGAACTAAAACTGAAACCAAACCGAAATTAAAATCGAGAGTCCACTCATATATGTTTTCATTGTCGGCTTAAACATAATGAAAACCAAAGTCCCAATAATGTTTTTAAAATTTACAATCAAACTAAACATTTACTAGCTTGATTGTTACGCACCATTTTAAACTGGTTCAACTTTGTGTTCTATGTTTATTTACTAATCATCTAATATTTTAAATTTCTAATATTACTAACTCTAGTATGTTAACTTGGGCATGGAACCCCATTTAATAAATGGGTTTGTATAAAAAAAATAAACCCATTTAAGGAAAAATATTAAATGGGGTTAAATGGGTTACCCCAATTAAACACATTTATTAAATGGGGTATCACACAAATAAATGGGTACCATTTAAATCCATAGTTGTCTTTATTAAAAAATATTAGTCCCTTAATAACTAAAATAAAAGAGTAATATATTAAATACATTAAAACTAAATTATTATACTTAGATTTAATTTTTGATTTAAATAATTTTTTAAAAATATGTAAAACCGCGCTTTTCCGTCTAAATCTTAAAACCGTGTTTTCCCGTCAAAATCAAAAAATTACGTATTATCACCACAAAATAGCGTTTCCCGCCAAAACCGTAAACCCGTGTTTTCCCGCCAAAACTGTAAACTCGTGTTTTTATGCCAAAATGCAAAACTATATTTTTCCGCCAAAATTGCAAAACCGTATTTTCCCGCGAAAATTCGTAAAATCGTGTTTTCCCGCCAAACCCGTAAATCCATGTTTTTTTGCCAAAATCGTAAAATCGTGTTTTCCGCCAAAGTCGCAAACCCGTGTTTTCCCGCCAAAACCGTAAATCCATGTTTTCCCGCCAAAATCGTAAAACCGTGTTTTCCCGCCAAAACCGTAAATCCGTGTTTTCCCGCTAAAGTCGTAAAATCGTGTTTTTTCGCCAAAATTGCAAACCCGTGTTTTCCCGCCAAAACCGTAAACCCAAGTTTTCCCGTCAAAATCGCAAAATTGCTTTTTCTCAAAACAATATTATTTTTCAGCAATAAATTAAGTACAATTATATCATTATTTATCAATTGATTTAAATAAAATAATTTATAAATTTTAAATAATCAATTAAATAATTATTGATTATATTATTGGTTTAAACAAAACAATGTTATATTGGTCTAAATGAGTTTAAATGAGTCAATGAAACTTAAATGGGTTGAAATAAATGGGTTGTAAACTTAAATGGGGTTATATGGGTTTACACTTTACAGTAAATGGGGTGAATTTTAAATGGGATGGGTCTAAATGAGTTGGGTTTACGCATATTAACATCTCTAACTAACTCGATTGTTATGTCTTTCTATCTCTTTGTTAGTTTGTTTCTTATTATACAAAAGTGAGAAAGTTTTACAAGACTAAATTATTACAGTCGAGACTGATCAGAAAGCATGTCTAGTTTTCTATCGTATTAATTACTGTGTATTCTGTTTGAATATGACAGTATGCGATAATAAGTACTATGGAAAGTTTGGAAACCTCAAACCACACCAAAATTCTACGGAACGAAAGCGATAGTGAACGTGTGGGATCCAGAGTTAGAAAAAGGAGCAGAAGAGATGTCTATATCGCAAATTTGGCTTGCGTCGGGAGAATACAAAAGTGGTGATCTTAACACCATTGAAGCTGGCTGGCAAGTAAGTTTATAGGGGAATATATACATCTGAATTATGAAGTTATTAGTTTCTGAATTTTAATTTAAACTATATATATGTGATTATAAACGACTAACATGTTAATTTATTTTTATGATTCAAATATGTAGGTTCTGCCGCAGTTGTATAACGACACCAAGCCTAGGCTATTCCTTTTCTGGACGGTAACGGTTTATTTTTGTTCATTATCAATTTAACTCATATGTTTTACGGTGCAAAGCATACATTATTTTTAATAATCTGAAATTATATAAATTTTATTATTGTTAATCTGAATTTCAAAGTTAAATACTTCAGCGTAATACTATATTACCATACCTACCTTTTTGGCAGCTATTCATTACCTACTTTAAAAGGGAGCAAAACTAAAACTTTTAAATAAAAAACTAGTTTTGTTTGCTAAATAAAAGACTAGTTAATTAAATGCTAGTATAACTGTAAATGGACTCTCTACAAAACACTCAGGCCATGAATATTTGCAAGTTTTAAATGGTTTTTGGATTATAGTTTTTGGTTTATGGATTTTGGATTTTGGTTTATGGTTTTTAGATTTTTGTATTAAGAAAAAATTAAAAAAAATAAAAAATGGAAAGAAAAAGTCAAATCACGTAAAAAGTGAGAAATCCACAAAACATAGATTTTAGATTTTCTATTTTTTAGGAAATCCATTTTTTTCATAATCTTGATTGGGTATAAAGTAGATTTTTTGTAAAAACTAAAACCAAAAACAACTTTAAAATCTACATCCATTCAAGGTTTTGGCCATACTTGAATTTGAAATATAATCTTAGGATCCAAATTGCAAACAAAATTTGAATTATCTACGACTCTTATCAATCACACTCTTAAGTTTTGGAATCAATATTTTTTTGAAAATATATATATATATAACAAAATAAAAAAACTTGGATTTTTGGTGAATTTTAAATGTTTGCTCTTTAACAAGATTTTGAATTAATTTTTGTTTGCTAATAGCAATAATGTTTATTTTTTCAGAGTAATGCATACAGAACCGGATGTTATAACGTCCGATGCGCAGGTTTTGTCCAGACGAGTAGTAGTATTGTCGTCGGAGGCTCCATTTCTCCTGTTTCTTCCTACGGAGGAAGCCAATTTGAGATAGCCATCCAAGTATGGAAGGTTGGTAATCTATTTATTTTCTGTATTTTCTATTTGTTCTTATATACTGTACATTATCGATTTTCTAACTAATTGATAAATGAATTACAGGATCGAGAATATGGTAACTGGTGGCTAAGTCTAGGGTCCAACAACGAATTGGTGGGCTACTGGCCAGCGGAGATCTTTACGACATTGGCTGATCACGCAAGCGTCGTACAATGGGGCGGTGAAGTTGTTAACTGGCAGCGTTTTGGCCGACACACGACGACCCAGATGGGGTCCGGCCACTTCCCCGAAGAAGGCTTTGGGAAAAGCAGTTATTTCTGCAACCTGGAAACTGTAGATATCAACAACAGTCTCCAGCCAGTTCAAGAGTTGAAGAGACTGGTAACCAATCCTGCATATTACGATGTCAAAGATCTATATACAGAAGACACATTTTTTCTTCGGGGGGCCAGGATTTAGACCGCATTCAGGAGCCATTCCCTCGGCATTTGGTTCAGCTTCCTTAGGTTTCTTTGTAGCTTTTTTTCTTATCGTTTAGTATGTTTTCTGGTTACTCTATAACTCTGTGTTGTAATAAGATTGTTTATGCTAATTGAGTGGCTTTTGCATTGTAAATTGTTTTAGTATCTCATTAGTTTGCAGTCCAGTTAAAAGATACGATCTGTTTTACTAAGAATGAAACAATCCAGTAAAATATCAACTAAGCAAAGCAAAGATAACAAGATATTTATCTGTTTCATGTCATCAAAAGTGGGACTTGTATAGTGACAAACACATTCTCCTCCTCAATGCAAAAGCGAAGATGAGTTTAAAAACAAGCGTGGACTCTGAACAAATCTCTCCTTAAACAAGACAAATCAAAGTTGAAGAGTGGTTTTTCCCGTCTGGCGCCTCTGCTAACGCGATCACCCAGATAACAGAAGTTTTAGGCATCTCCCATGGTGCCCTCCCAACTAGATATTTATGGCCATTCCCTTTGCACAAAGAAGTTGACTATGTTAGATTGAGAACCTTTGTGATAAGAAACGAGCTATGAATATCTATTCCTTAACCACAAGATCCGATACACTGTTTACACAAGAGAGCCTCTAGAACATCCCTAGATCACAGCAGCAAATCGTCGTTCACGATATATAATAGAAAAGGCATAAATTTGGATTGTCTAGAGAATAAGAAACAATATCAAATACAGAAAGCTAAAGGAGGCAGGACAAATTCAGACCCGACCCAGGGACTAGAAAAATCATGTACTACAGAATTTAGCAGCCGGAGTGGTGTTGGTTCCAGATTGAACTCACAAGAACAAATGCGCCACTTCACTCGCCATTTAGTCCATTTGGGCTCAGGATGGGCTTTTCTAGGGTGGCCTTTTTGTCAAATGGA
>NW_003302288.1:0-8822 GCF_000004255.2 Arabidopsis lyrata subsp. lyrata | reverse complement strand
ACGGCTAATCACATTAACATAAAACTATAAAAAATGGTTTAATTAAACAATACAAGTCCCAAACATCAATATTAAATAGGTTAACTAAAATTTTAAAAGATAAAGATTAAAAGATTCAAGTTCAAATATGTAATTTAGACCAATATTTTCATTCTCATTTTTATTAGTTTCATCATAGATCATATAAAGATGCCTCCAAATCTAGTTTGTCGATAGAAAGATCTTAAAACTCAGAGTCTTCCAAAATTAGTTATATGTATTATAAATCTTAATATTTTTAACTTTTATTTATTAAGTTTCCAAAGTCAATAAAAAGAATTTGTCGCGTTTCCATTTTGGAAACGTGAGTTTCCATCGTGTTTCCAAACATAGATTTTTAGGAAACGTGTTTCCGTGACGTTTTTCGTGTTTCCGAAGAGTTTCCGTTTCCGAAACGTTTCAGAAACGGGAAACGGACCTCGAAGAGAGTTTCCATGCAACATAGTTAAAAACTAATTAATAAGATATTATTTAATTTACGGAGATTTGAGTTTTTTTGTTTTCTTGAATATTTTCTTTGTGATGACCATTTTTGTTTGTTAAAACAACTAGTGACTTCAAATCTATTAGGATTGATAAATATAGGAATGTGCTATAAAATATTTTACATTTTCAGCCAATTTCAGTCAGAACACAGCCGTCAGTTACTCAGTTATTATAGTTTCATCATAGACAAGTCACAAGTGTAATATGCTAATATTGAAAAGTGATGATTTTCGTATTGTAAAACCGTTACTATCAACGGTAATACTTTAGTCATATCTCCCATCCTATGTATTCATACATGGTTACATTTTTCTAGGATATGTACTATTAATATACACGGTTACTTGATGAATGATATTTGGAGAGAAGGAAAAGTTACTATCAAAAGATAACTCCTGTTAACAACTTGCAGTGACTCGGCAGTTGGTACAAACATATCCGTAGCGGATGTGCGGGCAAAACGTTGTGTCCAACAAGGTAATAACCGGGTACTACTCGGAAGTATGCTAGGGAAAACAAAACTTGCTTTTACAAGCAATTCTCCTTGACTTATACCGGATTAAGGGATTAGAGGTATCCCTTGGATTTGGGCAAAAACGCCATTTCTCCAAGAATCCTTTATAACCAATTAACTTAAACACTCTTTGAAACTCAGTGCTTCATCCAAGACTTCCACGTAGCGTTTAATGAGAAGGGATTATACGTATTACGGGAAGAATATTTGATCGACAAACTAAGAGAGAAAAGAGTTCTTGTTGTTCTTGATGATGTGCGCAATCCAATGGATGCTGAGTCTTTCCTAGGAGGATTTGATCATTGTTTTGGTCCCGAAAGTTTAATAATCGTAACATCCCGAGATAAACAAGTTCTTCATCAGTGTCAGGTTGATAGTATTTACGAGATACCGGCTTTAAACAGGAAGGAGGCTCAACGGTTATTCACACGGTTTGCGTTTTCAGAAAAAGAACCAAGTGATAGTAATCGTGTAGAAGTGTCAAAGAAGGTCGTTGAGTATGCTAATGGGAATCCTTTAGCTCTCTGTCTCTATGGCAGAGAGCTGGGGAAGAAGAAACCGGAAGAAATGGTGGCCGAATTCGAGATGATTAAGCAATGTCCTCCACAGGAGATTATGCATGTGTTCAAGAGCAGTTATGATGTGCTCAGTGAAGATGAGAGGAGCATATTCTTAGACATTGCTTGTTTCTTTAACGGTGAAAACCTCGATTATGTCATTCGTATACTTGAAGGGTGTGGTTTCTTCCCACACGTTGGTATTGAACATCTCGTAGAACGGTCTTTATTGATGATATCGAAGAACAACAAAGTTGAGATGCAATTTTTGATTCAGGATGTTGCTCGGAATATCGTCAATGAAGAAAAAAATCAAATCGCAAGGCATCGCAGATTGTGGGAGCCTTCAAGCATTAAATCATTTCTAAAAGAAAATAAACCTAAGGTACTAGCTATACTGGTCACATTCTGATATTCCTACTATTTGCAAGTTGGGGAGGGACATTGGAAACTTCGTTTCGGTTAATGGCAGTTAGTTCCATTATTTTTCTTGCTCTAAATTATTAGGTTTGGTCTAAATCTGTTTGCATGACCTTTAAATTTTTATCAATCTGATCCTCTTGTGTGTGTGTGTTTTTTTCATTTCAGGGCACTGAAGTTATTGAAGGAATTTTTCTAGACACAACAAACTTAACCGTTGATGTTAATCCTAAGGCCTTTGAGAATATGTATAATCTTAGACTGTTGAAGATCTACAGTTCAAACTCTGAAAGTGCTCAAGAATTCCATCTTCCCAAGAGACTCCGCTCTTTGCCTTATGAGCTCAGGCTACTTCACTGGGAAAAGTATCCGTTGCGATCGTTGCCTGAAGACTTTGATCCTAGACACCTTGTTGAACTCAATATGCCTTATAGTCAGCTTCAGAATCTCTGGGAAGGAACCAAGGTTGGGTTAAATCCAAGAACCAGAGTTGTTTTTTTTTGGTCATTCTTACCTTAATTGAGCTATTAATTTATGTGTTTTGTTATGTTTTACAGAGTCTGGTGAAGTTGAAGATAATAAATCTTAGCCATTCTCAGAAACTAGTTGAAGTTGATGTACTTATGAAAGCTTGTAGTATTGAGCAAATAGATCTTCAAGGTTGTACAAGCTTGGAGAGCATCCCACACATTGATCAGCTAAAGAATCTTCAACTTCTAAATCTTTCTGGTTGCACGAGACTCAAACGTAAAGAGATTCTAGAGGAAATAAAAAGACTTGATCCAGAAGGCGGCTTAAGAGAAACAAAATTTGAATCAATGGTGTTCTCCACGTTAGTAGAGCTGGAACCTGAGGATAACACAGAGAGCTTTTCATAAGAAAAATAAAATGATTTACTATGTTGAAGAGTATTGAGATGCTCAAACTTTCAAGGTTTCTCCAAGACATGTCTTTAAAAAGTAAGGGATTGCAGAATTACCCTAAATAGAGCTTGAAACTCAGATCAGAGTCTTGTTATTTGACATTTGACAGAAAGTAGAAGAAAATGATGTTCAATATTTTTTACCTATGCTATAAGAAAAGAGAAGTATAGGAACATAATACGGCTGGGTTGGTTTTAGTTCATTTGGATTGTGAATATCAACTCTGTATTTCTCTTGCTCTGTTTTGTGTCCGTGGATGACAAGCTACTGTTACTTGCTAAATAAGAATACATTAACAGCTAAAATTCTCAACGATCAAATTGATTTAATGAGTTCCTTATCAAAAATAACATATTAGAATAAATATCAAACAAAATATTTAGCCTTGCTTCGAAAATGAGAAGAACATTTTGGCCAGGAAGCTTTTTTCCATATTTTTCTTTGGTTAAAATTTCTTCTATTTGCTCGAGAATGAAAAAACAATTTGGTCTCGTTTATTTTAGAATGTTTCGAGAAAACAATGCCAAAAGGTGATAGAGTTTCCGCATGACAACAGATACCATATCACACACCTACTCAGATAGCAAAAGAGGAAGAAGCCATATGCTTCCTCAGCGAGCATAGCCTCTTGCTTATTGCTTTATTGCCTCTCCTCCGAGATTGTTTTTCTGATACTTTATTTGAATGCATCCACTTTGTACACATGCCGACTTTGCTATCTTGTAACAGAGACATCATTTAGATTCAATACCAAAGTTTCTTGAAACAGAACTCTCAATGAAAATGAGATCCTTTGTTCGAGTGCTGGGCTTTATTCCAAGGAAAACTGAAGGTTTTTGGCAACCTTTTATTGCCTTTTGTACTGTTCTCCATAAGATTTGCCTCCCAAGTTGCGCTCTCAGCTTCATCAGACTCATAAACCAAAGAGAAGCCACAATTCATCACCTTACATTCTGCAACCTCTCTTGTACCATTTGTCACTTCAAATCTAAGGGATACTTCAGTAGCTGATGAAAACTGTTTACGTTGCTTGCTATTAAACAGAGTGGAGTAGCCAATGAAGACATGGTCCGACACAACCGTATGCAACTCCTCGTTTGGTTCGGACCAACCACCAACAATGAAGCTTTCCCGGGATATACTACTAAACTCACAGGTGCATCTCACTTGGAGACTGTTATTTTGGGCTTTATACTCCTTAAATGAGACTACAACACATAGAAATATACCACTTAATCTTCCTTCATTCCCATCTCGAGGCAGCTCCAGTTTTAAGACTGACCCAAGTGCTTGGTGGTTGAACCATACAGGTACATCACATCCAGGAAAGCAAGTACCAATTAAGGACTTGAAAACGAAATCCTACAAGTTAAAGTAATGTCAAAGGAAAATCATAAATTAAACTTTGGATGTTTGAGTATAGTTAAATGAAAAAATGAGAAAAAAGAGGATATATACCTGACTATGTCGATCATTTGACATCAACTGGCTTTTCTTCTGAATGTAAGATATGATAGCACTTTTTGAGACTTGTTCCAGTTTGTGACAGTCAGTAAGAATAAAGGTGGAATGAATCTGCTCTGTTGGCATAAGACTGGCTAGTGGACTCGCAACTGTTCTTAGTGAACTACAACCATGTGCATTTAAGCACAGAAGATTCGGTGGAAGCTTCGGAAGAGATGTAAGGTTCTTACAATACTTCAACTCGAGCCATTTCAGATGGAACAGTTGACTCATGTCAAATAGTAGGCTGCAGATTTCTTCATTCCTGCTTAAGCATAGACGCCTCAGAAAGGATGAGTCAAAAATTTTGCTTGGCATCAGTGGAATTGATGTTCCATCAAGCAGCAAAATCCGCAAATTTACCATGGTCTCCTTAACATTAGGGAAACTCTTGAGCTTTGAGCAACCAGAGAGTTTGAGTTCTTGAAGAGATTTCATCTTCCAAAGACAATCAGGAAGAGTCGCCAGATTTTTGCAGTCTTTCAAATCCAAGAAGATAAGTCCATGGAGATTACCAATGGTCGGAGGAAGTTCATCTATTGCAGTGTTGTTTAAGTACAAAGTTTCTAGATGCTTTGAAATCACCTCAAATGTCTGAAATTTTGAGCAGCAGCTGAGAATGAGAGTCTTCAGGGAATCCATAGTGATCTTTGGCAGAGACAAGAGACTTGTGCATCCTCTTAGGTTTAGGGAAACGAGTTTCTTCATCTTTTGCATCTCCTCTGGTAACTCTTTCAAACTCGTGCAGCCTTCGAGGTTTAATCTCAAAAGTTTTGGTGCTTCTGATAATCCTAACAAGGAACTCAAGTTACTCGAGTGACTGAGATCAACCCATCTCAGTTCTGGTGCAACCTGTGATGACAAAAAAGAATTCCACCATTAGTCACAAAAACTACACAAAGCCAGTCCAATCTAAGTTTAAACTAATTAAAGAGATACAAACCTTAGCATCTTTCCATACACTGGTAATCTTACTGTAAGGCAACCTAAGATCGATAAGATTTGTGGGTTCGAAGTCTGATGGAAGTTCCTTTCCTGGGAATTTCACCCAGTTAAGATAGCGGACAATATTATCTTTTGGGAATTCAAGTACATCGGGTAAGTTCAACTTGCACTGAGCTTCACTATGGCCAGTATCACACACTTTCAGGTACCGTAGACTGCTCATACCAACAAAGGCTTGGTTGTCTAAGGGCATTTCCTCCACATTAGACATGTCTATGATAATTCCTCTAACCTTGTCTTTTCCCTGTTCATCAAGTAAGAGGTACAAAAAGTTATTGCAGCACATACATAAAGAAAACACTGGCAATGTATGATAATGTTTCAAATTTCCTTATCTCACCTCTATGTTACTCAACGCACTAGTAAACTCTTCACAATTCGACGACCACAGCCAGTATTTCCCTGCGGTATCTCCAACATGTTCCTTAGCCATTGTTAAGAGTAGATTATGCATCTCAACCCGACCATCACATACGCTAATCAAGAACTTGTCTACGAGACCTTTAATTAGTTCCTTCCCAGCTTCGGCAGATCCAGGGTCAAAAGAATCAAGTAAACTTGTAACATACTTCACATCTTCTGATCTGAAGAAATGGGCTATATCAAGAAACACATCCTTCTGCTGCTCGTTTAGTTCATCATAAGAGCTTCTTAACTTCTCTCTGACCTTAGGGTTGGAACACTGTGTCAGTGTTCTAAGTCTTTCTTCCCAGTGATCCTTTTCTTTCGCGTAGAGCTCCTTACCAATATTCTTGAGTGCTAATGGGTTCCCTCCCGCATAATCCACGAACTTCTTAGACAGCTCCATGAAATTTTCTTCAAAATTAGTACTGCTACAGACTTGAGCTCGATCTTTAAAGAGCTCTAAGCTCTCTCTGTCGTTCATTTTGGGGACCTCATAGATATCGCAGTTCATTCCTTTGAGCAGTGACTTGTCCCGTGTAGTGATGACGATTATGCTCCCCTCCTTAATCCAGTTGCAAATCCCTAGAAACGGCTCGATCTCTTTCTGGTCACTCACATTATCCAAAACAACCACAACTTTCTTCTGGATTAGGTCATTCTTCCGTTCCTCAAGTGGATTTTTACTACTGAAATTTATAGTTTTATTCAGTAACCCTTCCACAAGCCTCTTCTCCAAATACAGGTCCTCATCGGTTGTCTTCTCACGGACAAGCTTCAGGAACACGTTACAGCCGATCTTCGTCTTCAACTTTTGGAACAGTTTATCGGCGAGATAGGTTTTGCCGATACCAGCCATCCCGACAATTCCTACATAGCGGGTTTTGTTTTCATTGCAATCCAAATCCAACTTTTCTTCTAATTGTGTCAAGCGTTGTCCGCCTGATTTGATACTTCTTGGTGCTCCGTTACCGTTAGAGGCTTCTTTAGGTTTAGGGTTTGATACTGTTTGGTGCTCGGTTAGAGCTGCCTTCGGCTCTAGGGCATTCTGAACGTGTTTAACGATATCATTCACGAACTCGGATTCGTTCCTGCAGAGAAACAGAGAGGAACCCATGTAAGCGAAGTCAAACAATATGCAACAAATTAAAATTTAAAAGAAGTCCATATGCAACAAATTTTGATATTTTTGAATTTTTTATAAAATGTCTCAAACATTTTTTTATATATAGTCAACTGAAGAATTAATTTGTTAGATATTTACATATAAAAAAAATAGATATTCATTATTTTATTTTTCAATTATCTCAAATAACACATCAATTGCTGGTTTAGAAAATAGACTAACTTTTTAACTCCTGATCAGTTCCCAACATAAGTCATTTTGGGCATATTATAGAATCAAAAGAGGTTATCGACCATTTTTTCAAAAACATGTATAAATCTAATGCAAAATTTATTCTTGGAAAAAAAGGTAATAGCTAGTATTTTGGTGACGGCCATTTTATGTGTCTTAGGTTTTTGAGCTAGCGTCTTTTTTTTTTCTAGTTTGTGATAAGTGTCATATTCTCATATGACCGGTGTTTGTGGTGACGTCCGGTGTATATCAGAATATGATATTTATAGTATTTATGTCATGTCATATGTATTATGTTATATGTGAACATGCACAGATGCACTACATGTAATTGGTGTAACACATAATCCATTTTCAAACTTGAGATGTGTGGTTATGTTTCTTGAAATTTGGAAGTTTTGAAAAAGTAATTTTAACGATTTAATACATGAATCTTTACCAAATTTAAATCATGCAAACACAATAAACCCCCTTACTTGTTATTGAGAAGCACTTTGAAATCTTCAAACTTAGTAGTATTAGAAAGTGCATATTATGCATAATAATGTATATGATTGTTTGTCATTTAAGTATGAAATATGTTGTTCTAAAACATTTATAGATGAATGAAACTCATTCCGATAAAAGAACTCTACATATCGTATAGATTAAAACCAAAATAATCCTATAGATTTAATATATACATTATTTTGTTATTGTACATTCATATTAGTTTTTAAATATTTTATGTAATCAAACTACACTAAATTTATTAACTAAGTTTTCGCCGCACACTATCAAATTAAGAAAAAATATGTTGACCAAAAGAAAAACCATACACTGCATCTTCTTCAAAGAAATTCTAAAATTCTGCGAGTTCAAGCCATTATTCTCAAAACTAAGAGCCATTCAACTGACTTCAATTCCAAGGTTTTTTCTCTTCTTTTAAAACGTGTTAATAATACCATTGACCCCAAAAAGAAAGACACTATATACTACTGTAATCAAACCTTATATAGACATGATAATATAGTTTTAATCTAAAGCAATACGTACCGGATTCCCAACACCATGCCAATCTTGTCCACAACGTCCTGCAAAGCGGCGTCCCACTTCAGGATCCGGTTGTCTCGACCGTCCTTCCTCCATAAATCCCATAGCTTAAGACCAAAATCTCCATCGAGCTCTTTCACCGTGGTTGGGTCCACGTTATAGAAGATTGGAATAACCCGTAGAGAGCTTCGATCCACACACTCCTTTATCTTCGCCAGCTCTTCCAAACACCAATGTGACTCTGTATACCTACTCGATAAGACTGCCAGTGCGACCTTGGACTGCTCAATCCTTTTAAAAAATATATCAAGATCCTCACCCGGTGGCTCATCACTGTCTATAAAAGCCTTGATCCCCATGCGGTGCAAAGCGTCATGTAGATGGGAGATAAAGTTGTTACGCAGCTCTTCGCCTCGGAAATTGATGAACACTTCTGTTCCGACGTTGGAAGATGACATCTCACCTTTTCTTTTTGTTTTCTGGGGATGGGAGACAAAGTTTGCAATTGCTTATTTTTTGAGAAGCAAATGATTGGTTTTACAATACATATATCATGTCAGTGATGTCCTCTTATATATATAGTG
>NW_003302289.1:6082-9273 GCF_000004255.2 Arabidopsis lyrata subsp. lyrata | reverse complement strand
GTTTGTAATATACTTGCATCCTTTTGTATTTTTTTTTTTTTTTAACTTCGGTTCTGAATTGCTATCTTCCTTCATTACTTGCGTTCGGGATATGTGAGGCAACTTATTTTCGTTTTTTCCTTGTACACTTGCTTTCTTGTTTACATTGCGAACGTTCCTTCTTACTTGCTTTCTTTCCTCCTTACTTTCTTACTTGCGGACTTAGTTTTTTTAGTCATGGCTTAATTACGTGCTTCCTTAATTACATACCTCTAAATTTTCTGGTAATTTATTTCTTTTTTCTTTGGTTACATGCATTTGTTTGTTTCCTTCATTGGTTATCTGCTCTCTTTTTCTTCCTTGATTTCTTCTTCCTTGGAAAATTGTGTGCTTTATTACTTGTTCCATGATTCGTAAAATACTTGCTTCCTTTTGTTTTTTTTTTTTTTTTAATTCGGTTCCTTGGTAAATTGTTTTTTAATATACTATCTTCCTTCATTATTTACTTATTTTCGTTTTTCCTTGGTTCCGTGTGTGTGTGTGTGCTTGCTTCATTCCTTGGTTCCATGTGTGTGTGTGTGTGCTTGCTTCATTCCTTGGTTCAATGTGTGTGTGTGTGTGCTTGCTTCATTCCTATGTTTGCTTTTCTTGTTCTCTTCCTTTATTCCTCGTTCCTAGCTGAGGTTGTCTGCTTAGCTTCCTTGATTCCTTGATCTGTTGATTATCTTCTTACTTGTTTCCTTATTTTCTTTCTTGGTTCCTTGCTTAATTTTCTTACTTTCTTTATGGTTGTTTTCTAGTCTTCCCTTGATTTCAGTATTTGTGTGTAGATAGCGTGGTGTGTATAATTCCCATAAAAATTCTACTTTAGTCTGATTTATATTAACTAACTGCTATGGTTTCATGTTTGAGTTGGACATGATATTAGGTATGAACCTTTAAGCGTGTGGACTCAAAAGAGCCCTATAGGGACACCAATTTGTGTCAAAGAACACTTTTCAGCTAAGTATTTATCTGATCAAATCTGGTTTTACTATATGTATGTTTCTTATTCTTTTACTTGGGCTAATGACCTCATATTGGACTATTTAATAGAGTTGAACCTAAGAAGTATTGAGCAGTGTATGATCGCTTCTGTCTCTCTATGCTTTTGTTACATTTTCTCTACATATCTGATAAATTATATTGTATGTGGTGATAAGTGGTAGAGCTTAATAAGCCAAGACAGAACAGAGGAGATTTCTGGCTAAAAAGATAAGCAAATCATTCATTACTTAGTTAGTTTTGCTTTATCGGGTTAACCAGAATATGCTTTCGTTAATCACCTAATCCTTGTCTTTTAACTATCATGTAGGCAGATGGAGCAAATGGAATTGAAGTTCTTAGCGTTGAGTTTAAGAGAGAGTTACAAGGATGGAGCAGTGGACCCAATACAAGACTACTTTGAATTGGCTGGTACGTGTACTTGGAGGTAGATATTATTAGACTTTAATACATTTGAGAATATATTGCCCAAAATTGCAATGATGGACACATACTGACCCTAAAATTTAGATAATCTTTAGGCATATCTTGCATTATGTATTGCTCTTTCTTTTAGTTTTCATTTACTCTGTTGGCTTCTCGAGGACTACCGTGGCTTTGAATCTGACTTAGAGAAACAGGAATAGCTCATGCTCAGGAAAGATAAGTAATTTCGTCACCATAAGAAATAAAACAGAATTTAGTCTAGTTTGAGATACTGATTATTGCTCTTTCTTTCAGGTTTATTATACTATGTTGCCTTCTGGAGTATGGTCATATGGAATTTACAATCACCTTAAGGACTAGCCTGGCTTTGAATCTGACTTGGAGAAAAAGAATAGCTTTCAAGCTCAGAAAAGATAAGGTATATCGTCACCAGCTTAATTAGTCAGAAAAGGTTCTAGAGACGTATTGCAGCTTAATTAGTTTATATTCCTTTTTGAGGTTTTGATTCTTCAAAATCTCTGTTTATTTATTTAAATCTACTTTACTTACGCTATAATGAGAAACAGAAGTATATTGTTCTCAAGGGTAGCATCTTTTCTATGTTGAGTTTGGGTTCTAAGTTTTACTAAGAGTATGTCTTAATAGCTGAGTCTGGGTTCTAAGTTTCACTAAGAGTATGTCTCAATATTTGGGTTCTTTGCAGGATGCTCATAACACTAAGAAAAAGACTCATGGTTAAAAGTTGGACAGGTCTCACATCATTCCCGTAAACATTTTAATCTGTTTGATCGCTTGATTAATGTGATGGAGTGGAAGCCTCCTCAAACCAAGCCGTATGTTTCTGAGGTATGTGTTCTTTTCATCACATTAGCGACATCAGTGTTTCTAATTGACATATACCTTGAAAACTTGTCTTGTAATAACCTCTACTGTGTATGTGCAATCAATTCCGATCCTTATTTGATGCATGGTAACGAATTATTTTAATTGCATAACCTCTTGTTGGATGTACATTTGTGTATTCCAATGCAGCCTTTAGAGGTGCTTATTCTCGTTACTTATTTCTCGTTTTCAGGAGATTTTGCAAAAGTAGCTTACTGATGAAAATGCCAGGATCAGATAGTCTTTCGTTCTGGCCTAATACAATTGTTGTATGGAATGTGTTCTAGCCACACCTGCTAGACAGAAGAAGCCTGAATCTGTCATAAACATCTTGGAAGTCACTTACATATTCGTTTCTTGAGTGTTTAGAGCAATGTGATATGTAAATGTTACCATCAGCTGAACTAACGATGCTCTACTCTTATGCAGGTATTGGACAAAATTTATTTGCAGGGTCTCCTTTAGGCAATTCAAAAGCACCGTGGAGCTGTTTGGGGTGGTGGTTATATTTTTTTTCTTGATTCGGCTGAAGGTCAAACGATTTGACTGTTCTCTAGGTAGTAACTTGCTAGGATTGGTGAAACCATAGCTAGCTACTTAGAACGTATTTCAACTTTCTAACTTGAATGATGTGCACCGAACCTCTGTTCCACTAACACTGTATTTTGCTGTTGATATGGCAGCTTAACTTTGGTAACCTTACTGCAACGCTTCATGAGGAGTCGGCTTTGCTGAGCCCAGTTGGAAGTACTCTCTCTGGTCACCACGTCATCATGTCAAGCTGTGAAACCTCATCATTGGAGTTAAACAAACTTGTGTCAAAGCACACTTTTCCAGCTAAGTATCTTATCTGATCAAAT
>NW_003302289.1:5087-5982 GCF_000004255.2 Arabidopsis lyrata subsp. lyrata | reverse complement strand
CACAAAAATGAAGAAGAAAAGAAGAAGAAGGATAGATGTGCGATAAAGAGGCCATCATGGTGTTAGTAACGAAGTGTCATAGCCATTTGATGTCTTTGAGCTCGAGACAACTAGTAGAGCTTTATTAAGCGTAGACAAAACAGAGGAGATTTCTGGCTAAAAAGATAAGCAAATCATTCACTGCTCAGTTGGTTTTGCTTTATCCAGTTTCACTAGAAAATGCTTTCGTAAATCACCTAAATCCTTGTCATTTACTGTCATGTAGGCAGGTGGAGGAAATAGAATTGCAGATCTTGGCGTTGAGTTTAACAAAGTGTTTTAAGGACAGAGCAATGGCCGGTACGTGTACTTGGAGGTAGAACTTATTAGACTTTAATACATTTAAGAATCTATTGCCAAAATCTTTAGGTAAATTGACTTTATAGAATTATGATTCATTCTCTGCAGGTCTTGCATTGGACTAAAATAAATTCAAAGTATTTTCTTTGCCGTTTTCGCAGATTACACTCAAATCTTCTTGAATCAAGTAGTTATATAACAAGACGGTCATACGGCAAGCTACTAAGGTAAGATAACTTATATAAGAGTCTGGAAAAGTGATAAGGTTGAGAGGATCTATCCTTTGAGTGATTAAGGCATACTTTGCATTATGTATTTCCTTTGACGGAACATTGACTATTGCTCTTTCTTTTTGTCTTGTGTACTCTGTTGCCTTCTGGAGGACTAGCCTGGCTTTGAATCTGACTCAGGAAAGATAAGTAATTTCGTCACCATCTGAAAATAATAAAGAATTTGATGATGATTATGATGATTACAGTTCAAGTAAAGTTTGAGATACTGACTATTGCTCTTTCTTTCAGGTTTATTATACTATGTTGCCTTCTGGAGTGTGCTT
>NW_003302289.1:0-4761 GCF_000004255.2 Arabidopsis lyrata subsp. lyrata | reverse complement strand
TACCGGCTATAACTGTTTGAATACAATTTTGTAGCAAAACGCAAGAATGAGTATGTCAAGAAAAGCATCACGAGATCAACAGTTCAACTCTTACCGCCCAAATTTTATTCAAATAAAATGGAAAGTAGAGAATTAAGATTTAATTCATTGTTAGTGAAATTGATTAGTTGGGTAAAAATCTTTTTAGGAACGAAGAGAGGCAAATTTATAATGGAAGAGCTGGGACTTGATGGACGCATACATGAAGTAAGTGGAAGCCTTTAAAACTGGTGGAAGAGTATCAAAAGTAGATCCTTTGAAGCGCAAACAATGCAAAGGTTAGTTTTTCTTCTTTACCTTTTTTTTTTTACTTTGAATAAACTAACGAATCACAAACTGAATGTTTATCCTTCTCAACTATTGGTCAGAACCAGTGAAGAGTGCAATTCTCAAGAACAACATGATAAACAGAAGTGGAAATTTTCTTCTCTCAAATACAAATCTCTTGTGTAAAGACTCTTATCTCGTCCATTCCTCCGGCTGTGATATGGCCAAAGCCAAGATTTTCTAGACAGTTCAATGCCATTTGATTGCAGAGGCTTTAACTTCAATGACATATCATAGACGAGGGAAGGCTTCAGCACCACACTGTAGAATATGTCCTAATCACAATTTTCTTATGGTTGTTGATGGATCTTGTACTTACAAGGTTGGTGATACTCGGCTTCATATGATTGTTGTGATTCCTTTCCCATCCTCTCGCATGACATCTTATCGTATTGTGATAGTTAGTTCTCCAACTCATCCTTTTGTGAGTCTTCTTATTTTATCATACTACTTATCCAGTTTAAGATGCTAATGCCCTGTGGTTGATCTCAGATATTTTTGTTTGCCTTTTCTTGGCTTCTTGATCAGTTTCCAAAATGATATCCCGTTAACAGGAAGACTTGGCTTGACATGCTCCTCTCCATATTTTAAGGTTGGTCTTTCTAAGTTTATGCTCCTCTCCATATTTTCTGCAATATATTTCTTTCCACACAATCTTTTATAATCATTTATATGCCTCGTTGCAGGATGAGTTTAGCAGGAGAAATATGGGAACGACTTTTTTCGATAAAAGCTTGAGTGACACTTAAACAGCGCATGCTTCTATATATGGTTTCCAGTAACTTTGTTCGACCATCTGATACTTTTTTGTTTGAGCGTCAGACATGTGGTAGAGCTTCAATAAGCCGGGACAGAACAGAAGATACTACTTCTTAAAAAGACAGGGAAATCATTCATCCCTTATTTTTGATTTACCAGAATTTGTTTCGTTAGTCATTTAACAGCCATGCGAGCAGATGGAGGAAATGGAACAAAAGTTATTTTCCTTGAAGTCGACAGAGGGAGAGGGTGTTAAAGAGGTGAGTGGGAGATACTAAATAAGGGATCGTAGTTGTAATTTTGTTGATACTAAATTTCCGCTACTCTCGCTTCTTTGGAAAGTTCAAGGATGCATCCTCCGATAAGTAAATGTCTAATTACCATGACGAAAAGGTACAATTTTGTGCTTCTTTCTCGCCGAAAGTTACCCATCCAATTTTTCTTTTTTTTCCAAGATCATTTGTTCATTGGGAATTTTGGTTTTTAGTTGTACCAAGGAAGCTACTAAGTTGATCACAAAGCTTTTGGAAAGATAAGTAATTTCGTCACCATAAGAAATAAAACAGAATTTAGTAAAGTTTGAGATACTGATTATTAATCTTTCTTTCAGGTTTCTTATACTAAGTTGATCACAAAGCTTTCAGAAATCATTCAGGCGGTGGACATGTCATGGACCTATCAGATTCGAACCAAACTTTGTCAAGTCAGTTTTTGTCTTTCTTTTAGTTATTCAAGGTATGTTCTCATCAATCCTCTTCTTCTTCTTATTCTTGGTCTTTTGAGTTTGTTTCTACTGTTTTATGTTGTGTCTCTTTTCTTTTGCAACAACAGATTTTATAGTCTTAGGTGACATATCTCAGAGACCAGAGAATGGTAGATTGGTTTACTTACTTCCATGTTTCCTTTTAATATTTCTGGTCTGTTGTTTCTTGCAACAGTCTGACTATGTCTTTGTCATCAGACTTCACTGAATAGGTTTTGACTTGATTGCAACGGTTTTATCATCACACCAGATAGCTACTTTAATCAGTTTGTCACACATCATATGGTTCAACTGCTACGACAGAAATCTGGTCAACATTGAGAATCAAAAGTTGACTCTCGGTAAAGACAATGAGAAAAGCTATGCTAGAAATGTTCTTTTCAGTCATGTTCCACCGTGTCTAATGAGGTATATCCCTGTCTTTATCCAACCTTAGTCAATCTGTTTACCTTTTTCTAGATGCTAGCCTAGGAAATAGATTGATTGTGTTTAGGGTTGTTGCAGTGAAATTTAATGCATAGAAATTGTTGGCTGAAATCTGAACTGACTGGATTCTTGTTTTCTTTGGAAGCGAAAGAATCACCTGTAAACAAGAGGAGAGCTTCTTTATGAGCAGAAAACATGAGTATTTCTGTGGTAAGTCAAGTAAAATTTAATTATTATAGTCTTTTTTTTACTGTTATTTGAAATCGTGAAGCTAAGCTATATATGCTTATGAACGGTGATGAGTACATGTTGTCAAGAAGACTAGAGAAGAGTGGAAGAACTAGTTCACTGAACAAAAGGCTCCTTACGAAAAGGTGTGATCCCATACCAATGATTTAAACAAATGAAAAGTTAAAAGATATGTTCTAACTTGTGTGCATATTCTTGATTTGTTCAGTTGTACCAAAGAAGCTACTAAGTTGATCACAATGCTTTTAGAAATCATTCACGCTGTGGACAGGACATGGACCTGTCATATTTGAGCCAAACTTTCTCAGGTCGTTTTTTGTCTTTCTTTTATTTATTTAAGGTATGTTCTCATCAATCCTCTTCTTCTTCTTCTTGGTCTTTTGAGTTTGTTTCTACTGTTTGATGTTGTGTCTCTTTTCTTTTGCAGCAACAGATTTCATAGTCTCTTATGTGACATATCTCAGACACTAGAGAATGGTATATAGGTTTGCATACTTGATTATACAATTCAATCTCACTTCCATGTTTCCTTCTTTACCTACTTCCTTTCTTCATTCTTTCTCTCTTGTTTTGTTTACTTATATGATACCTTGCTAACTTCCTTCTTACTTTCTTTCTTGCGTTCTTAGTTTTTTTAGTCTTGGCTTAGTTGCGAGCTTCCTTAATTACATGCCTCTAAATTTTCTGTTAATTTATTTCCCTTCTTCTTTGGTTACATGCATTTGTTTGTTTCCTTCATTGGTTATCTGCTTTCTTTTTCTTCCTTGATTTCTTGTTCCTTGGTGAGTTGTGTGCTTTATTACTTGTTCCTTGATTTGTAATATACTTGCTTCCTTTTGTATTTTTTTTTTTTTTTTATTTTGGTTCTGAATTGCTATCTTCCTTCATTACTTGCTTCTTGATATGTTGGTTACTTATTTTCGTTTTTTCCTTGTATACTTGCTTTCTTGTTTACTTGCTAACTTCCTTCTTACTTGCTTTCTTTCTTCCTTACTTTCTTACTTGCGTACTTAGTTTTTTTAGTCATGGCTTAGTTGCGTGCTTCCTTAATTACATACCTCTAAATTTTCTGTTAATTTATTTCTTTTTTCTTTGGTTACATGCATTTGTTTGTTTCCTTCATTGGTTATCTGCTCTCTTTTTCTTCCTTGATTTCTTCTTCCTTGGTAAATTGTGTGCTTTATTACTTGTTCCATGATTCGTAATATACTTGCTTCCTTTTGTTTTTTTTTTGTTTTTTAATTCGGTTCCTTGGTAAATTGTTTTTTAATATACTATCTTCCTTCATTATTTACTTATTTTCGTTTTTCCTTGGTTCCGTGTGTGTGTGTGTGCTTGCTTCATTCCTTGGTTCCATGTGTGTGTGTGTGTGCTTGCTTCATTCCTTGGTTCAATGTGTGTGTGTGTGTGTGCTTGCTTCATTCCTATGTTTGCTTTTCTTGTTCTCTTCCTTTATTCCTCGTTCCTAGCTGAGTTGTCTGCTTAGCTTCCTTGATTCCTTGATCTGTTGATTATCTTCTTACTTGTTTCCTTATTTTCTTTCTTGGTTCCTTGCTTAATTTTCTTACTTTCTTTATGGTTGTTTTCTAGTCTTCCCTTGATTTCAGTATTTGTGTGTAGATAGCGTGGTGTGTATAATTCCCATAAAAATTCTACTTTAGTCTGATTTATATTAACTAACTGCTATGGTTTCATGTTTGAGTTGGACATGTTATTAGGTATGAACCTTTAAGCGTGTGGACACAAAAGATCCCTGTAGGGACACCAATTTGTGTCAAAGAACACTTTTCAGCTAAGTATTTATCTAATCAAATCTGGTTTTGCTATATGTATGTTTTCTTATTCTCTTACTTGGGCTAGTGACCTCATATTGGACTATTTAATAGAGTTGAACCTAAGAAGTATTGAGCAATGTATGATCGCTTCTGTCTCTATATGCTTTTGTTACATTTTCTCTACATATCTGATAAATTCTATTGTATGTGGTGATAAGTGGTAGAGCTTAATAAGCCAAAACAGAACAGAGGAGATTTCTGGCTAAAAAGATAAGCAAATCATTCACTGCTCAGTTTGTTTCGCTTTATCCAGTTTAACCAGAAAATGCTTTCGTAAATCACCTAAATCCCTGTCATTTACTGTCATGTAGGCAGATAAAGGAAATAGAATTGCAGTTCTTAGCGTTGAGTTTAAGAGAGAGT
>NW_003302290.1:0-8855 GCF_000004255.2 Arabidopsis lyrata subsp. lyrata | reverse complement strand
CGCAAAGGCTAGGATCAATGCCGGTGCTAACTTCTACATTGTGGGTAGGGACCAGCTGGAATGGGTCATCCTGTGGAGAAACGTGACCTGTATGATGCTGATCACGGGAAGAGAGTACTAAGCATGGCTCCTGGACTCGAACGACTCAACATTCTTCCTTTCAGGGTATATACATCAAAATCGCATAATACTCAACCTCGGTATCTCCTTAAAAGATTTAAGCTTTTTGAGTTCTGATTTCTGGTTCTAATTGGTTTAGGTTGCTGCTTACGATAAGACACAAGGCAAGATGGCTTTCTTTGATCCCACTAGGGCACAGGATTTCTTGTTCATTTCTGGCACTAAGGTAAATAACTTCTCAAACCACTTGGGACATAATGTAACTAAGCTTTAAGTGTACTCGATTTCTGACTAAAGCTTGATTTGGTGGTTGTTTTGATAGATGAGAGCATTGGCAAAGAACAGAGAGAACCCTCCAGATGGATTTATGTGCCCTGGAGGCTGGAAGGTGCTTGTGGATTACTACGACAGTTTGACTGTAACCGGAAACACCAAACTCCCCGAAAAGATTCCGGTTTAAGACCGATAAACCCATTTATTTGTTTTCATTTTAGTAAATTAATAACATGATAGTTTTTTAAGAACTCAACATAATGATTGATCCATCTTATTGTAAGATTTGGAAAGCTGATATGAACAAAGGTAACACAAATCTTACATATAAACTAAAATAAAAAAAGCAGAGCGTAGAGATATATGAATCTAACTTTCAATCCTTGATCATTCTTCAATCTATCACTATGACTTCACTTTTTATTTTTTTGGTTAAAGTTTCTTCATTGCTTCTTCCCCTCTTATTCCGTGAATGAATCACAACATCTGACGTTTGCTCTGTCTTCTTCGCAACCACATTCTCATCTATTTGGTAGACAAGATCAGTTTTATCCACGTTTACATCAATGCACACAATGGAGTCGTCATCGATTTCTTCTCGTACAATCATCATTGATATATCTGTGACCACTTTCCTCTCTAGCCATCTCCTAATGGGTCTAGCACCATACACCTACAACAACAACCACACAATATTAAGTGATACAAATGTAAAACCTCAAGCGCAACATATACTTGTTAAGTGATAAGGAAAAAGGACATTTACCGAGTCGTAACTCGCTGCTAAAATGTAGTCCAATGCATACAGTCATAGATACACCTTTCTCAGCAAGACGATTAGCAACATTATTCACTTGGAGTTGAACAATTTTTGTCAAATGCTCGTGGGACAAAGGATGAAACATCACAATCTCATCCAATCTGTTTAACAGCTCTGGCCTGAAATGTTTTTTCACCTCTTTCATTGCGTTGTCTCGAGCCACTTGCATTGTCACTTCACCAGTAAGCCCTGAAATAAGGTGGTCAGCACCAAGGTTAGAAGTCATTATGATCACTGTGTTTTTGAAATCGACTGTCCTCCCATGCGAATCGGTTAATCTCCCGTCTTCTAACACTTGAACTAGCGTGTTGAATACAGTAACATTGGCCTTTTCAACTTCATCAAATAGTACAACACAGTAAGGTCGTCTCCTCACGGGTTCGGTTAGTTGTCCACCTTCATGACCAATGTACCTAAAAAACCAAAGTACTATCATTTGAGTTTCCATTATACCATTAATCACAAACACACATAAAAAGAGGCTTGAGTTATAAGCAAGTACCCAGCTGGTGCCCCTATAAGTTTACTAACAGTGTATCTATCAATATACTCCGACATATCAAGCCTAACGAGTAGGTTTTCATCGTAAAAGAGTTGCTCAGCAAGAGCCTTAGCCAGCTCAGTTTTACCAACACCAGTTGGACCGAGGAAAAGAAAGGAACCAGATGGTTGTTGTGGCCTTCCTAGTCCAACCCTTGACCTTAGAATTGCCGCAGCTACAGCTTTCACGGCTTCGTCTTGTACAACAAGGCAACAACTCTCCCGTGCATCTTATCAGCAAGAGAAATCAGCCATCTTAGATCTTCAAATGGGTCAGACCATATTTGATATTGTGCCTATTAGTGGCAACTGCAAGTTCCAAATACAGACGATTGATCAAATATGGAAGTCCTAATTAAGACCCATTTGTTATTAGCTCAAGTATTTTAAAAAAGCGATTGAAACAACATGTAGGTAGATATAAATAATTGATCAAAGTAAAAAGGGAAAAAAAAGATTACATCGCAGTTCTTCTGTGTTTCCATAACCTCGGACACGGAAATCTCACGCTCAACCTTCCCTACAGCCAAAATCGTAGAAAAAAGGTAAGAAATCAATATTAGTAGAAATTTCTCTTCGTAAGCAAGCAGCTGATGGACGCGATTTAGATTTTCTCCACTTCACACCATTTAACAGTCAATTATTTACCAATCAGACTTTTTACTTAACAGCCCATTCTTTACCGCCTTAACAGCCTATTCTTTTTTCTCTATTTTTAGTTGCACCAGTTTTTTTAAAGTACCATGAGACTTTACTGGACTGTAACACTTTTTCAATTAATTGAGTATTTCTTTTAAGATTATTTATCTTCTATTTTTATATAACTTTTACAAATCACTGATTGTTCAATATAAAATATATATTTCACTTAATAGAAACAACAATTAAACAAAAAGAAAAACATTCAAAAATATATGTTTTACTATTAATAGTGAAAATCAATATAAAACAATAATAGTCGATAAAGAAAACTCTACACAAAACATATTAGCACATAATAGTGGATCATTAATTATTCAAAAACTAGAGAAAATCATTTTAAAGCATACCAATACAAAATAATATTCCAACAAATTTAAAATTAAAATTAATACAACAAACTATTTTTAAAAGATCACTAACTTTATAAATACAATCACCAATGGAGTTTTAATTGCAAATCCAACAAGTACTATGATTTCCAAGTTTTTTGTTAGTTTATCCCACTTCTTACTTATGCTTTTTGGTATTAAATTTGGGTATGAAATAGTAAATATAAATAAGTTTATTTTATTTCAAATATTTATCTATTAGTTTGTTTTTAAACTCTTGTAATTTTTTTTACTAACAAATCTTTTTGTTATGATATTAAAATAACATTCACAATTTTTACACCCACATCTTCTACATTAGTGTTTACCAATCTATACTATTAATTGAAAAGCATTCCCTGAAAAATAACCTTAAAAAGTGTAAAAAATTACAAGGGATTGCCATTACAATTTTTGCATTCTAAGAGTAACTAAAATATTTCGTTTAAGGGTAAAATGGTACTTGGACATTTCGATCCGTATTACTCGCACATCTCCACCTTATTGGGCTTCACGGATCAAAGCCTTTGTGATGTTCTCGACACTGATTGAGATATGTCGAAGTTAATGACATAACCAAATTAAATTCCTCACTTAAAAGAGATTTCTATAACAAACAAATCCAATTTAATCCGTTTACTAGATATGGACAGATCTCTTTAAATACAAATTCAGTTGGAGACTTGGAGATAATGAGGAATCGCCGTCGAACATACAATGTTAGGGCAACTCCGCCGTCATTGTTTCCCGAATCCCTGAGAGTGAATTCCATTGTTCAAGCGAGGTGAGTTTTCTATTTTTTTTTATTCTCCTTTCAATCGAAATTTCAGGGTTTATGATCTCTAGGGTTTAGGTTTTCTTTTCTTTATCCATTGTAATTCCTCTTATAAACTAATTAAAACTCTAAATTGTTTTTCGTCTTCCTCTTCTCCTTGTAATTGCAAACGCTAGAGGAGATTGAAGATCGAAGAGGAAGTGTTATACAGGATCGTGGGATCAAAATATTCCGACAGATCTCTTACATGATATATTATCCCGCCTCGGATTAAAAGCCAACATAAAAGCTTCTATTGTCTGCAAGACATGGCTTGAAGAAGCTTATTGGTATATAAGTTTGGTTTAGTGTAAACCGGTTAATCATGTTGATAACCGGAACACTGTTGTATAAATAGAAGGTTTCTGTTGTTGTTGATAGTGCCTTATGGCATAGTCGATTAGGACATCCATCATATGATAAGATTGATGTATTACATAATGTTCTTGGAATTCATAAAAGGAATAAAGATGAGTCAGTTCATTGTTCAATTTGCCAGCAAGCTAAACAAAAACACTTATCATTTCCTTCCAAGAATAATATGTCTCCTAACAGCTTTGATCTTGTTCACATTGACACTTGGGGACCTTTTGCAACACCTACAGTAGAAGGATACATATATTTTTTTAACGATTGTCGATGATCACAGTCGAGCTACTTGGGTTTTTCTGATGAAGACGAAGAATGAGGTACTTCAGATATTCCCTGAGTTTATTCAAATGGTTAATACTCAGTTTCAGACGTGTGTGAAGGCAGTTCGTTCTGACAATGCTCCTGAGTTAAGATTTGATAAACTTTACAAAGAAAAGGGTATTGTATCGTATCACTCTTGTCCAGAGACACCACAGCAGAATTCTGTAGTAGAGAGGAAGCATCAACACATATTGAATGTTGCAAGAGCTCTTATGTTTTATTCAAATATCCCTTTGGAGTTTTGGGGTGACTGCATCTTATCTGCAGTTTTCTTGATCAATTGATTACCATCTCCTCTGCTACAACAAAAGTCTCCATTTGAGCTACTCAACTCTAAAATTCTTGACTATTCACAGCTAAAAGTCTTTGGTTGTCTCTGTTATGAATCAACAAGCACACATCAGAGACACAAATTTGAACCAAGGGCCAAGGCATGTGTTTTCTTGGGGTATCCTGCAGGTTACAAAGGTTATAAGTTGCTGGATGTGGAAACAAACACAATTCATATCTCAAGACATGTCGTATTCTTCGAGAATATCTTTCCTTTTGCGACCAAAGATGGAGTACCTGCAGATATTTTTAACATTGAATCTGGTTCTGATGATTCTGTTTCAGCACTTGATCCAGTTTCAAATGATGTTGAGATTCCAATGTTTACTCCTGCAACAACGCCTACAACAAAGTCTGAAACAACATCTGCAATAACATCTAAAAAGAAGTCTGGAAAGAGAAAGACAAAACCGCCAAGATACTTACAAGATTACCACTGCAATACGGTTCCTAATGTGCTTAAGGACGTCAGGTACCCTATTTCAGCATTTATCAACTATGCTCAATTGTCAGAAGAATTCACTGCTTATATTTGTGCAATAAATAAGTATCCAGAACCTAGAACTTATGCACAAGCAAAGCAGATACAAGAATGGATTGATGCTATGGAGATTGAGATTGATGCTCTTGAAGACACTAATACATGGACAGTCTACAGTTTACCTGATGGAAAGAAACCCATTGGATGCAAATGGATCTTTAAGGTAAAACTCAATTCAGATGGAAGTTTGGAGAGGTTTAAAGCACGTTTAGTAGCTAAAGGCTACACACAAAAAGAAGGAGTGGATTATGGAGATACTTTTTCCCCTGTTGCCAAAATGACAACTGTGAAAGTTCTACTCTCTGTGTCAGCTGCAAAGAATTGGAATCTCCATCAACTTGATATTTCAAATGTGTTTTTGAATGGAGATCTAGATGAGGAAATTTATATGACTTTACCTCAAGGTTATTCGCCAAGAAAGGGAGGCTCTTTACCAGACAATGCTGTTCTTAAACTTGAGAAATCCTTATATGGATTAAAACAGGCATCAAGACAATGGTACCTGAAGTTTAGTACAACATTGACGAATCTTGGTTTTAAGAAGTCTCAAGCTGATCATACACTCTTCACCCGCAAAGCTGGTAATGTTTTCAAATCTCTTTTAGTGTATGTTGATGACATAGTTATTGCTGGGAATGATGAAGAGGTTATAGCTCAGTTGAAAGTTGATTTAGCAAAGGCTTTTAAGCTTAGGGACTTAGGTCCTTTGAAGTACTTTTTAGGCCTGGAAATTGCTAGATCTGTTGAAGGCATATCAATATGTCAGAGAAAGTATACATTGGAACTACTAGAAGAAACATGTCTCTTAGGTTGTCGCCCTTCTTCAATACCAATGGAACCTAGTCAGAAGTTGACTCAACATAATGATGAACCAGAGATAGAAAATCCAGAAACTTATCGTCGCATAGTTGGCAAACTAATGTATCTTACGATCATAAGACCGGATATAACATTTGCTGTCAACAAGCTGTGTCAGTTTTCTTCCTCTCCGAAACGGTCTCATCTCAATGTTGCCTATAAAGTGGTACATTATTTGAAAGGCACAGCTGGTTTGGGTTTGTTTTACTCATCCAAGTCTGATTTGTGTTTAAAGGCATACACTGATGCAGATTGGGGTTCTTCTGTTGACTCTAGAAGATCTACATCAAGTTATTGTATGTTCCTTGGTGATTCATTAGTGTCTTGGAAATCAAAGAAACAGGACATGGCTTCTGCTTCTTCTGCAGAATCTGAATATCGGGCGATGGCTATGGCTAGTAAAGAGATTGTGTGGCTTGTAAAACTTGTTGCTGAGTTTCAAATACCTCATACGAAACCAGTACCTATGTTTTGTGACTCCACTGCAGCTATTCACATTGCTAATAACTCGGTTTTTCACGAAAGAACGAAGCACATTGAGAATGATTGCCATATCACTAGGGATCGAATAGAACAAGGTTTGTTGAAGACTCTGCACGTTACCACTACTTCTCAGCTTGGAGATATTCTAACTAAACCCTTGTTTCCTTCCCTATTCAATTCTCTTTTGAGCAAGATTAGTCTTCTTTCAATTTACGTCTCATCTTGAGGGAGGCTATTGGTATATAAGTTTAGTTTAGTGTAAACCGGTTAATCATGTTGATAACCGGAACACTCTTGTATAAATAGAAGGTTTCTGTTGTAACAAACTTTCAAGAGAGTCAATGGAAAATTCATCTTCTTCTTCGTTTCTTCTTCGATTCTCTCTTCAACTATTAAAGTTGTTTCTGTCCGGAAGTTACAGCCTCGTCCTTGGCTTTTTTATCGACAAAGAAGAGTAGAACACGAATACTCTCCAGCTGAAACTTACATTCTTTTTGACCCATTACGGTCTCAACAATATAAGCTCAATTTTCCAGAGTTGGAGATAAACCATGGAATAATTTGTTCTAGGGATGGTTGGTTGCTAACATACGCTAGCGGTTATGCACTCTTTCTTAACCCGTTTACCCAGGAGAGCTTCTATTTAACCGAGGGGTCTCCCTACAAAAGAAGCTATTCTTTAGCTTTCTCAGCTGCTCCTACATCAGCTAGCTGTATGGTGATCTCGTACCCCCAAATATCTTCATGCGCATCTGTTGTGATCGATACTTGGCGGCCTGGTGAAACCGTATGGACCACCCATTGGTTTAAGAATAAATTACCCAAGCACATATGGGGCAAATGTGTCTTCTCAAATGGTATGTTCTACTGTCTCAGTACCTGCGGCTACCTTGGGGTTTTCGACCCGTCTAAATCAACCTGGAATATTCTTCCTGTGAAACCATGTCCCACCTTTCGTGGTCGTATACCAGTATTGATGACGGAACATGAAGGAGACATCTTTGTTATAGTTTATACATAGGGCCGGCCCGACACTGTTGGGTGCCTAAAGCAAATTTTTTTTTTTTGCCCTTAAAAATATAAAAATAAGTGCTAAGTGTTACTTAGCAAAGACTTGAACTTGTGATATGAAGCACTATTAAAGAAGGAGCCAGCCACTGGACTAAAGGGAAATTTTATATTTTGATGCCCTTAAATTCTTATATAATATTTGGCGCCTAAAACCCTTGCTTGTTGGGCTTTAGGTCAGGGCCGGCCCTGTTTATACATGTAAAAACAACAACCCAATGGTGCTTAAACTAAATTTTAAACGCAATGTATGGGAAGAGAAGAAAGATCTTGGTGGCTTGACAGTATTTGCAAGTTTCCCTTCCTCTTTTGCAAGAGCTGGTCTCTCGACAGAGCAGAGGAACAAAATATGTTTATCGTATAGGGATAAGTATGGGCGATATGACGTGTCCTACTCCGTCGGTGATGAGAAAAGCTCTTATCCCCCTCCAGAAACCGTTTTGAGCAAATCCATTGTTTGGGTGGAGCCACCTCATAACTACGTTAATTTGTGACTTCATCATCCCCTGTATTATTTATGCATTTTAAAAGTCTGATTTGAATTATTTGCAAGTCCTTTTTGCATTGTATCTCGGATACTCTAAGAATGGGACAAGTTTCTATCAATCCAATGCCTTCTCTTTAAAAGTTAAAACACATTGTACCTCGAATAGTCAATGAATTCACTTTAAAGGCGATCGTGAATTACCCTGTATCTCTTTTTCTTCTTCTTTTTCTTGTTGTAATGGTCAGAAAAACAAGTAAACAACAAAGAATAAACCACAAGAACACATGGATCTCCTTGCCAGTTCTTCTTCACTGCATACTTGGCTTCTATTTTCCTCATGCCATTCATTAGATTGCATATAAAAAAAATGCACATACAAACCAAAATCATAACAGGGATGTATCGTAATAATCCTTAGTTACCATCAATAGGTGGGATCTGAAGAAATTTCTTGACATGTATATCGCTAGGGCGTAAAATGATCGGTGAACAAAGTCATCAAACTCACTAACCAGTTGTGTAAAAGAGAATTTAAGGTCCACCATGGAGTTTGTATATATTTCTTTTGCAAACTCCCGGAAAAGATTCCGGTTTAAGATCGATAAACCCATTTATTTGTTTTTGTTTCCCAACATAATGATTAATCCTTCTTAAGATTTGGAAAGCTTATATGAGCAAAGGTAACACAAATCTTACATATAAACTAAAATAAAATAAAATACAGAGCGTAGAGCAATATGAATCTAACTTCAATCATC
>NW_003302291.1:10740-11842 GCF_000004255.2 Arabidopsis lyrata subsp. lyrata | reverse complement strand
TTGATGTGGTAAGACCGACGGTAAAACGAAATTGTTGTTAGTGTTTTTGAAGTCAAATATGACTAGATCTCGTGTGTATGATAGATTATAAGAACTAGAACCGCAATCGGATCCCAAAAGCTAAACTAGTGTTTCTCCGTTTAGAAGCTCCAAAACCAAAATCTCATAGGACTTCGGCCACACCCAAAAAGCGTTGAGAGGCAATAAGAAGCTTTGTTAGTGTTTTTGGAGTCAAATATGATTAGATCTCGTGTGTATGAGTAGATATAAGAACTAGAACCGCAACCGGATCCCAAAAAGCTAAATTAGTGTTACTCCGTTTAGAAGCTCCAAAACCAAAAACTCATAGGACTTCGGCCACACCCAAAAAGGTTTGAGAGGCAATAAGAAGCTTGGTTAGTATTTTTGGAGTCAAACATGTCAAGATCTCGTGTGTATGATTGTATATAAGAACTAGAACCGCAACCGGATCCCAAAAGCTAAACTAGTGTTCCTCCGTTTAGAAGCTCCAAAACCAAAAACTCATAGGACTTCGGCCACACCAAAAAAGCTTTGAGAGGCGATAAGAAGCTTTGTTAGTGTTTATGGAGTCAAATATGACTAGATCTCGATTATAAGAACTAGAACTGCAACCGGATCCCAAAAGCTAAACTAGTGTTTCTCCGTTTAGAAGCTCCAAAACCAAAAACTCATAGGACTTCGGCTACACCCAAAAAGCTTTGATAGGCATTAAGAATCTTTGTTAGTGTTTTTGGAGTCAAATATGAGTAGATCTCGTGTGTATGATTGAATATAAGAACTAGAACCGCAACTAGATCCCAAAAGCTAAACTAGTGTTTCTCCATTTAGAAGCTCCAAAACCAAAAAGTCATAGGACTTCGGCCACACCCAAAAAGCTTTGAGAGGAAATAAGAGGCTTGGTTAGTGTTTTTAAAGTCAAATATGACTAGATCTCGTGTGTATGATTGAATATAAGAACTAGAACAGCAACCGGATCCCAAAAGCTAAACTAGTGTTTTTCCGCTTAGAAGCTCCAAAACCAAAATCTCATAGGACTTCGGCCACAGCCAAAAAGCTTTGAGAGGCATTAAGAAGCTTTGTT
>NW_003302291.1:10468-10640 GCF_000004255.2 Arabidopsis lyrata subsp. lyrata | reverse complement strand
AGCTTTGTTAGTGTTTATGGAGTCATATATGACTAGATATCGATTATAAGTACTAGTACAGCAACCGGATCCCAAAAGCTAAACTAGTGTTTCTACGTTTAGAAGCTCCAAAACCAAATACTCATAGGACTTCGGCCACACCCAAAAAGCTTTGAGAGGCATTAAGATCTTT
>NW_003302291.1:8210-9512 GCF_000004255.2 Arabidopsis lyrata subsp. lyrata | reverse complement strand
AAGCTTTGAGAGGAATAAGAGGCTTGGTTAGTGTTTTTAGAGTCAAATATGACTAGATCTCGTGTGTATGATTGAATATAAGAACTAGAACAGCAACCGGATCCCAAAAGCTAAACTAGTGTTTTTCCGCTTAGAAGCTCCAAAACAAAAATCTCATAGGACTTCGGCCACACCCAAAAAGCTTTGAGAGGCATTAAGAAGCTTTGTTAGTGTTTTTGAAGTCAAATATGACTAGATCTCGTGTGTATGATAGATTATAAGAACTAGAACCGCAATCGGATCCCAAAAGCTAAACTAGTGTTTCTCCGTTTAGAAGCTCCAAAACCAAAATCTCATAGGACTTCGGCCACACCCAAAAAGCGTTGAGAGGCAATAAGAAGCTTTGTTAGTGTTTTTGGAGTCAAATATGATTAGATCTCGTGTGTATGAGTAGATATAAGAACTAGAACCGCAACCGGATCCCAAAAAGCTAAAGTAGTGTTACTCCGTTTAGAAGCTCCAAAACCAAAAACTCATAGGACTTCGGCCACACCCAAAAAGGTTTGAGAGGCAATAAGAAGCTTGGTTAGTATTTTTGGAGTCAAACATGACAAGATCTCGTGTGTATGATTGTATATAAGAACTAGAACCGCAACCGGATCCCAAAAGCTAAACTAGTGTTCCTCCGTTTAGAAGCTCCAAAACCAAAAACTCATAGGACTTCGGCCACACCAAAAAAGCTTTGAGAGGCGATAAGAAGCTTTGTTAGTGTTTATGGAGTCAAATATGACTAGATCTCGATTATAAGAACTAGAACTGCAACCGGATCCCAAAAGCTAAACTAGTGTTTCTCCGTTTAGAAGCTCCAAAACCAAAAACTCATAGGACTTCGGCTACACCCAAAAAGCTTTGATAGGCATTAAGAATCTTTGTTAGTGTTTTTGGAGTCAAATATGAGTAGATCTCGTGTGTATGATTGAATATAAGAACTAGAACCGCAACTAGATCCCAAAAGCTAAACTAGTGTTTCTCCATTTAGAAGCTCCAAAACCAAAAAGTCATAGGACTTCGGCCACACCCAAAAAGCTTTGAGAGGAAATAAGAGGCTTGGTTAGTGTTTTTAGAGTCAAATATGACTAGATCTCGTGTGTATGATTGAATATAAGAACTAGAACAGCAACCGGATCCCAAAAGCTAAACTAGTGTTTTTCCGCTTAGAAGCTCCAAAACAAAAATCTCATAGGACTTCGGCCACACCCAAAAAGCTTTGAGAGGCATTAAGAAGCTTTGTTAGTGTTGTTGAAGTCAAATATGACTAGATCT
>NW_003302291.1:5698-6808 GCF_000004255.2 Arabidopsis lyrata subsp. lyrata | reverse complement strand
TTTGATAGGCATTAAGAATCTTTGTTAGTGTTTTTGGAGTCAAATATGAGTAGATCTCGTGCGTATGATTGAATATAAGAACTAGAACGGCAACTGGATCCCAAAAGCTAAATTAGTGTTTCTCCATTTAGAAGCTCCAAAACCAAAAAGTCATAGGACTTCGGCCACACCCAAAAAGCTTTGAGAGGAAATAAGAGGCTTGGTTAGTGTTTTTAGAGTCAAATATGACTAGATCTCGTGTGTATGATTGAATATAAGAACTAGAACAGCAACCGGATCCCAAAAGCTAAACTAGTGTTTTTCCGCTTAGAAGCTCCAAAACAAAAATCTCATAGGACTTCGGCCACACCCAAAAAGCTTTGAGAGGCATTAAGAAGCTTTGTTAGTGTTTTTGAAGTCAAATATGACTAGATCTCGTGTGTATGATAGATTATAAGAACTAGAACCGCAATCGGATCCCAAAAGCTAAACTAGTGTTTCTCCGTTTAGAAGCTCCAAAACCAAAATCTCATAGGACTTCGGCCACACCCAAAAAGCGTTGAGAGGCAATAAGAAGCTTTGTTAGTGTTTTTGGAGTCAAATATGATTAGATCTCGTGTGTATGAGTAGATATAAGAACTAGAACCGCAACCGGATCCCAAAAAGCTAAAGTAGTGTTACTCCGTTTAGAAGCTCCAAAACCAAAAACTCATAGGACTTCGGCCACACCCAAAAAGGTTTGAGAGGCAATAAGAAGCTTGGTTAGTGTTTATGGAGTCAAATATGACTAGATCTCGATTATAAGAACTAGAACCGCAACCGGATCCCAAAAGCTAAACTAGTGTTTCTCCGTTTAGAAGCTCCAAAACCAAAAACTCATAGGACTTCGGCCACACCCAAAAAGCTTTGAGAGGCGATAAGAAGCTTTGTTAGTGTTTATGGAGTCAAATATGACTAGATCTCGATTATAAGAACTAGAACTGCAACCGGATCCCAAAAGCTAAACTAGTGTTTCTCCGTTTAGAAGCTCCAAAACCAAAAACTCATAGGACTTCGGCCACACCCAAAAAGCTTTGAGAGGCATTAAGAATCTTTGTTAGTGTTTTTGGAGTCAAATATGACTAGATCTCG
>NW_003302291.1:3827-5287 GCF_000004255.2 Arabidopsis lyrata subsp. lyrata | reverse complement strand
TAGTGTTTCTCCGTTTAGAAGCTCCAAAACCAAAAACTCATAGGACTTCGGCCACACCCAAAAAGGTTTGAGAGGCAATAAGAAGCTTGGTTAGTATTTTTGGAGTCAAATATGACAAGATCTCGTGTGTATGATCGTATATAAGAACTAGAACCGCAACCAGATCCCAAAAGCTAAACTAGTGTTCCTCCGTTTAGAAGCTCCAAAACCAAAAACTCATAGGACTTCGGCCACACCCAAAAAGCTTTGAGAGGCGATAAGAAGCTTTGTTAGTGTTTATGGAGTCAAATATGACTAGATCTCGATTATAAGAACAAGAACTGCAACCGGATCCCAAAAGCTAAACTAGTGTTTCTCCGTTTAGAAGCTCCAAAACCAAAAACTCATAGGACTTCGGCCACACCCAAAAAGCTTTGAGAGGCATTCAGAATCTTTGTTAGTGTTTCTGGAGTCAAATATGACTAGATCTCGTGTGTATAATTGAATATAAGAACTAGAACCGCAACTAGATCCCAAAAGCTAAACTAGTGTTTCTCCGTTTAGAAGCTCCAAAACCAAAATCTCATAGGACTTCGGCCACACCCAAAAAGCTTTGAGAGGCATTAAGAAGCTCTGTTAGTGTTTTTGGAGTCAAATATGACTTGATCTCATGTGTATGATTGAATATAAGAACTAGAACTGCAAACGGATCCCAAAAGCTAAACTAGTGTTCCTCCGTTTAGAAGCTCCAAAACCAAAAACTCATAGGACTTCGGCCACACCTGATATGTCTATATTTTACTAGTTTTTACCATGCATTTACATCTCATTTAGTCTAGTTTCATCCTTGTTTCATGTCTTTAACTCTTAGTTTGCATCATTTAGCTTCACTTTATGCATTTAGGATCATTCTACATCTCTGTTGCATACATTCTTGCATTTTGGAGTTGTATCAGGTGTTTTTAGGTACAAAGCAGCTGCAAGAGAACCTACTCGAACAGGCTACTCGAACTGGACCTGAGAGACATACTCGAGCAGATTTCTGAAGAGAAGACCAAGACATACTCGACCAACCTACTCGAACAGGCTACTCGAACTGGACCTGAGAGACTTACCCGAGCAAGATGCAACCTTTGAAGAATGGACTACTCGACCAAGCCACTCGAGTACCAGCTCGAGTAGACCCTAAACCGACTTTCTATTTTGTCGTTTTGTGTACTAGGGTTTTCTACTTTTGCTATAAATAGACCTCTTAGGGCTTTGCCCAAGGGATCTCGCTTTTATCCTCTGAACAATATTTCTGCAAACTTTTGTAATCCAAATAACTTTTGATCCTTTGAGTTTTTGCGATTACTTTCTTCTTCAAAGTTGTAGATCTCTGTCTCGTCTATAACATACTTGATTTTCAATGAATTCTGGGTTTGTGCAATTTTCTGGGTTTTTATGCATGATGTTCTTGATCTGCTTGTCGAGTAGTGGAT
>NW_003302291.1:0-3715 GCF_000004255.2 Arabidopsis lyrata subsp. lyrata | reverse complement strand
TAGTAGTACTTAGTGCTTATTCCTTTCTGATCGACTGGGATTTGAACCCAGACATTTCACACCACCAGGTGTTCGATGAAATGTCTGAACAACTACTCCAGAGATGGAATACTCTACCCAAGAGATTGGATGTTTAGAATGTTTATTGACTATATTAGATTGAATCTTATTGCCTGCTTTGCTAGATTTCGCTAATGATGATTAGGTCTGGAACTGATATTGCTTGAGGATCTCTGTCATGAGAGTGAATTGGTCTGTAGTTGAATCTATTGTCTAGGGATAGCCTGTTTGGATTCTTAACCACCTAAGTAGATTAAGGAGACTGCTATAATCGATTACCCTATCCTCAGGACCTTTTATCTCATTTGATTGCTTATCTCTTTACATGTTGCTTACCTGTTACTTATTGTTGCTTAGTATTGATAGTTCTTTCTCTTTATACATGATCACTCTTGTTCTGTAGTTTTATCGCTTATGCATGATCGCTTAATATTGCTAGATATCAAAACAATATTCTGCTTGGCTTGACTAAGTTATCTCTGAGCATATCTTAATTGATAGTAAGAGCACCTGATTGGATTGATAACCTCTTATACTGCAATGACATGAAAGTATATTAGGGTAATTGATAGTAAAATCCTAGTATCAATTTGGCGCCGTTGCCATTTGGGTGTCTTCTTGTTACATTCAAGATTTTAGAATTGCTAAGATCAAGTTCTTTCTTTACTTTGGTTACTAACTCCTCTTTTCAGCTGCTTGTTTTTGTTCTCCAGGTACCCTACTCGACCTAATATGTCGAGTTCACACGTCCAGACTAGTCACTGTGTATGCAAACTCGTTCTAAAGGCTCCAACAACCTCATCAGCTACAAAGACAACATCAATCGTATAGCTCGTGAGTTAAGAGAGCAGAGAGACAGAGACGATTGTGAACTGCACAATCCAGTAGCCATGGAACCACAAGATCAAGATAATCAAGGAGTTGGTATACCACGGAACATTGGTGATGGTGATGCACCACGCAACCATCAACAGAGACAGGGCATCGTTCCACCTCCTTTCCAGAACAGCAATTTCGAGATCAAGAGTGGATTGATCTCAATGATTCAAGGTAACAAGTTTCATGGGTTGCCTCTGGAAGATCCCTTGGATCACTTGGATAATTTTGATAGGCTCTGCAGCCTTACCAAGATAAATGGTGCTAGTGAAGACAGCTTCAAGCTGCGTCTGTTTCCCTTCTCGCTGGGAGACAAAGCACACCACTGGGAGAAGACACTACCTGCTGGCTCCATCACATCTTGGGACGATTGCAAGAAGGCCTTCTTAACAAAGTTCTTCTCAAATTCAAGAACTGCACGTCTTAGGAATGAAATCTCCAGTTTTACCCAAAAGCAGTCTGAATCCATTTGTGAGGCATGGGAGAGATTCAAAGGCTACACTATACAGTGTCCACACCATGGTTTCAAGAAGGCTTCACTACTCAACACACTCTACAGGGGAGTTTTGCCCAAGATCAGAATGTTGCTAGACACTGCCTCTAATGGGAATTTCTTGAATAAGGATGTTGAGGAAGGCTGGGAATTGATAGAGAACTTAGTGTAAGAATTTAAGAGACTAAGCTCATAAGAAAGAGTAAACAATCACTTGGTGATTGAATCTCCTTTTTATCCACACGGAAGGGAACTCATTCTCAAGAGGAAGAGACCATCAACTTGTGATGGAATCTACACGAATATAGCTTGATAGAACCGAAATCTCTATGGAGAGAATCGATTCTAGCAAGACAACTATCTATAGTATGAAGCTAGATCCGTCAGAAGTAACACAACACAAAAGGTTTGTGTACTTAGAGAGAAACGAATCTATGAGTCATTAAGCTAGAGTAAACAACATAAATAAGAGATAATGAAGAGTTTAAGGTGTATTTAAGTAAGATTGACAAGAAATGGGCTGCCCTAAGGCAGACCTTAAACGGTTTAACTTAACCTCTCTACATTGTTAATCACAAGTAAAGTAAATTAAGCTAAATCGATTTTGTATCAAGACTTGTCTCTTCTTAATTTGTTAAATTTACAATGAGGCTACTAGCCTTTATATAGAAGGAGAACTAGGTTAAGATGTCTCACAATCCCCTTTAATCCTAGCCCTTCTTTTCTCTCTTTAAATCTCTACCATTGAATTCAAAATAGCTTCTAGAAGGTTGTGGTCCACTTTTGTCTTCTAGTGCAATTGGCTCCAACTTTGACCAAGACCAAGTTTGAATTTGAGTCTCCTTCCTTTGTCTCCAACGGCTCCATGAGAGACTTTGTGCTTCTTAGGTCTTCTAGAAGGTCTCTCATGGGCTTCTCTTATGTGACACCAATCTTGCACATTATTATCTTCACTAGGTGACACGAGTTTTGCACATTCTTGTATTCATGCATAGACTTCATTTTGCATCCTCGGTCTTGATACTTTTGACACCAATTTTGCACATTGGTGTCTCATCTTCAGCCTTGTACGGACACGATGTAGAAGACTTCTGATCGGTTGTGCAACCGATTGGCATAACCGATTGGAAGAGCAATGAGGTTCCGATCGGTTGTGCAACCGGTCGGCACAACCGAGCGGCAATGCACATCCTTTTCTTCACCATACGGACGAGTGGCTCCGATCGGTTGTGCAACCGATCGGACCAACCGATTGGAAGTGCGGATGGATCTTTCTCTTCACTTGGTTCAATACTCCCCCGCAAGCTTGAGCGTCGGGACAATAAGGACCAAAGGTCAAGCTTGGAGATCTTCGGCATTGTCTTCATGACTTCGGCCTTGACTCCCTTCTACTTCTTCTTCTCTTTCTTGGAGATGGCTCGGCCTCTTCGGCCTCTCTCTTCTTTCCTTCTTATATCTTAATACCCTCCCGCACGTTTGATCGTCGGAACAATGAGGACCAGAGATCAAGCGTGGACTCGTGTCGACTACCTCATTAAAAACCTTAACAAAGAAAACCACTTGGGATAAAACTTTGTTAAGGGAAAAAGAGTATAGCCTTCACGGTCCTTGATGTCGCTATGATCTTGGTTTGTTAAGAACCGGCTCTCTTCTCTTCAAGTCTTTGAACCGCTACACTGCCTTTAACTCGCTTCTCATGATCTCCAATCTTGCACTTCTCGAATTTCTTTGAGGCTCTCATAGTCTCCTTTACCCTTTAAACAAGTGATAAAGAAGAATATATAAGTGTATGCTATGAGGAATATCAAAGAAAATTTTAAGAATGTGACAAGTTTAAGAGAAACATATTAGAGCATAAAGACTAGCAATTGAACTACGGTAATGAATTTAAATTTAAATAGAGTAGAGTTTTAGAGCACAGCCTTTGAGTTTAAATCGCCATTCTTGATGATGGCTTCTTTTCTTTATCCCTTGAGAGAACTTCTTCAACGTGAATTGAAGAGGACTTTTGGATTCATCATGATTTTAAATGCTTTGAACATTTCGTTCAAAGACATCCCATGGTTCTCTTCCCCCTTCTTTCCTCCGTGAGTCTCTTCTTCAAGGGCTTTATTTTTGTGGTCGCCATTTCTTCTTGGAATACTCTCAAGAAGAGATGGAAGGCATAAGCCTGAGAATAAGAGACAAAAATGAAAGTGTATGTTACCAAGAATAAGAGAATAAAGAGTATGGACTCAAGAGTGCCAATGGACAAATTCTGTCAGCTTGTCGGGATGTGCCCTCATG
>NW_003302292.1:0-8876 GCF_000004255.2 Arabidopsis lyrata subsp. lyrata | reverse complement strand
GAACATTTTTATCCATAAGAATCTTACACGTGGACACGTGGATGAATTTTTTTATTTAATGTGTACTTTTGCTGAATCATCATGAATGTGATTATAATCTTGTTCTCAATTAAATTGAATACTAAAATGTTGAATTTAATTCAGAACAAGATTATTACCAATCTATTATTATTAATGAGCAAAAAAACCTAATTCTCTCCCACCTCTCTCCTCTATCAAACTAAAAGCCGCCGTCTTGTTCTCGGCCAACGTCCGGTGGCTTTACAGCCCCGGCGTTGTGCCGCGTGTGTGTTTTTAGTTGTTTTTTCTTCTTTCTTTAGTTTCGTTCTCATCGGCTTTGTAGTTTTCGAGTGGTTTTGGCTTCTCTCGACGAGATCGGAGGCGGAGTTACTCTGGTTCAAGGTGTAGTTCCGTTAAAGCTTTCGGAGTTTCAGTTGTCTTGCTCGATCTACCTCTTGTGTTAGGTTCCGTTTCGCCTTGGATTCGTTTTCTATTGTTGTTTTGTCGGAGTCTCGCTCTACCATTGAAGATCTTGATCTGGTCCGTCGCGGTGGTCGATGGTGCTTGTCGGAGTGGGTTCTTATATGGGGATGGTGATGTTGATTTCTAGACTGGTAATTGATTTCAATCTCTTCAAGTCAAGCTTGTTTGGTTTATCCCCGGTTTGCTTGATGGTGGCCTTAGTTATTGTTCGTGTCTTAGTTTGTGGGTTAGTTGCTCTGGATAGCGGTTTCTCCTCCTGATTGTTTTTGAATTCTCAGAGTTTTACTTTTGTGGAGTTTTTGTCTGTTCTGTGGTTGGATCTTGTTTGAGTGAAGTTTCGGTTCTGGCCATTGTTCCTCTGCCTTGGTGTTGTGTTTTGTATCGAATGTCCTGGAAAATCTCTCGTGTGGTGAGACGGACTCGATGCCTTTTGCCATTAGCTCTTTGCTCATCTTCCTTGGCTGGTTCTTCTGTCTCATCAAGATTTGCTTCGTTTGGAGTTCGTGGGTCGCTATTTTGCCATCATATGCGGTATCTCTTCCACTTGAGTTTATCGTCTTCTCGGGGTTGGTTTGGAACGTTTAATACTACCCAAAGCTCTATCAATTCTTTCAGCAGAGAGAGGAGCTATTCATGGGTTTTGATTCGGTTCCTCTCCACAAGACAAATAAGGCATTTGTGCGTCGATCCCTTAGCTTCAGGTTCAGGCCTTTTCCTTTGAGATTCTTGTGTTTTCTAGTTAATTCAATCTTTGGAGGTTTATCGATTAGTTTTCTAAGTTTAGCTTATGGTCTTGTATTTTGTTGTTTGTTAGCTTCCCTCTTTTGGGCTTTTGGCTTCGGGGATATCACTATTTTCCGCCGACTCATCTTATCGGGGATATTAACTCTTTCCGCCGATCTTTGTATCTTTCGAAGGTTTAATATGATTATTCAGACGAAAAAAAAAAAAAACCAATCTATTATTAACTTTGGTTATTTAAGAAAACGAATCTATTATTACCAAACAAAAACATATTGGACCGGACTGTTCAGTCAAGACCAAGTTACTGAACGACACTTCAAGATTCGGACACACTAAAAAAGTAAAAAATGTGCATTCGTTCATAAAAAAAATACGGTTTCTTTTCCTTAATACTAAAGCAACAGTTGGATATGAGCCACGTGTATTCAGCAGCATTCGCCGCGAAACAGCTCATAACGTCGATTCTTTTGTCTTCTTGTTTGCTCTACTTACACTTTCTTTCGAGAAAAAACAGAGTTGAATCATTTTCGTTCAGTCAAACAACAAGCCTCTTATCTGAGAAGTGAATCTATAGGTATACGAGACTGCCGTGAGATGATAGTTGCGAGAACAACTTTACGAGCTCTGCTTGTCTGCGGCGGAGGAAACTGTAACATGTTCGTGAGTTCTGTTTCCGCCGCCTCCGTTATGAAAAGTCCGTATGAGAGAACGAAACCGATGCGAATTCATGATTGGTGCGGCCGTTTTGGTGATTTTAAGATTGGTTCTAAGCATGTGCAAGGTGTGCATATTTATAGATGATCCTCATACAACCTTATCAAAATTGTACACGATCTAAAACATAACAAAATTTAACACATAATTAGGATTCATATATTTCTAAATTTTGAATAGGAGATTTCAAATTGAGGTGGAGGAGGATGAGTTCTGCATCAGCGACGGAGAATAAAGATGAAAATTCGACGGTGAAGAAGGATCAAAATGGCGGTGGATCGGTGGCGGTTCCAAGTTATTGGGGAATAGAGACAGCAAAGATGAAAATTACTCGGAAAGATGGATCGGATTGGCCTTGGAACTGTTTTATGGTAAATTTATATACATCCCAAATTTCGTAGACAAATTAAGCACTTTTATATGTATATATATGAATTAATAGTTATGTATATTTTGAACAGCCATGGGAGACTTATCAAGCAAATTTGTCGATAGATTTGAAGAAGCACCACGTTCCGAACCGACAAAATCGCTTACCGGATAGTCAAGCTCCTCCGTATTCCCACAGATATATTTTTCCAGGCATGACCCTCGTATAATATTTCAAATTTTAAAAATGAATCCTTTTTCATTTAATCTATTTTATTGGTTGATTTGGTTGATTCGGTATGGTTTGGTTTGTAATTTTGCATGCACATATGATCCTACCATAATTTACATATGTACGTTTGTATGGATTCTGTTTCACTTCACATTCTAATGTTTTACATTTGTTTTTCATTAACTATATGTTGGTCAGCAGAGACGATATGGATGCAGAGCAATGATATGCTAGAGACAGTAGCCGCAGTACCAGGAATGGTCGGAGGAATGCTTCTCCACCTAAAATCAATCCGGAAATTCGAACATAGTGGCGGTTGGATCAAAGCATTACTAGAAGAAGCAGAGAACGAGAGGATGCATCTAATGACGATGATGGAGTTAGTCAAACCCAAATGGTACGAGCGTCTTCTAGTGATGCTTGTTCAAGGAATATTCTTCAACTCTTTTCTCGTTTGTTACGTGATGTCGCCGCGGTTAGCTCATCGGGTCGTTGGATATTTAGAATAAGAAGCTATACATTCTTACACCGAGTTTCTTAAAGATATCGACGATGGGAAGATCGAGAATGTTGCCGCGCCCGCGATTGCTATTGATTATTGGAGATTGCCTAAAGATGCTACGTTGGAAAGATGTCGTCACAGTGATTCGTGCTGATGAAGCTCATCATCGAGATGTCAACCATTTTGCTTCTGTAAGTCTAAAACACAACCCTTTTTCATACAACTTTGAAATTTTTACAAAACTCCCGAGTTTCATATTAAAAACAGATGATATAAGTAGTATAATCAACCACATTTGGTGTGTGGATACATACAAGTTCATAGTTTTTATTATAATCAATGAATTTAAAAAATCTGTGGATTTGTTATCTTGTGTCGTGTTTGTGAATTGTTAATATCTACTTAACATTTTTGAAGTACAAATTTGCTCTTTCCAATCGGGTCGGATTTTTTGTGATTTTGACCCGGAAATCTTCAATCGGATCTTTCCTTATTTTTTGGCAAAATTCAAAAACGAAATTAATTAATAAATTCTAAAAATATATATTTTCTCAACTAATTACTACACCCAAACTCTTTATTTATGACATATTCTTTCTGATATTTATATATAAGGAAACCAAATATGATGATTTAATGCTAATATAACAAATTTGAGCTAATTTCCTAAAACTTCTCTACCTAATTTAAACAAAAATATATGATTCTCATTTCACTTTTATTTGATTTATATTTATATTATTTTTAATTATTAGAAAATATATATAGTTAATAAAATTTTAGATTTTTTTCTACATATGCTATGTTTCAAATTTTTTAAAACGGACATATATTACTCAATCAATAAAGAAAAAAATATGTGTACAATCTAAAGTACATATTTGCTCTTTTTTTGGGTCAGTTTTGTTTTTTTTTTTTTTTAATTTTGACCCGGATTTTGACCCTCAATTAAGTCTTTTGGATACAAATAATGAGACTTTCCAAAAAAAATCCTAGCAATTTATATGATTGATTTCGTATATATATGTAGTTATTACTAAATATATATCTATATATACATTTTTGAATGACTTTTAGCAAATAAATCCTGGAGTTGGACCTTATTTACGGATGTATGCCATTGGCATTAATTATTTAAATTTGAAAAATATTACTTAAAGATATTACCAATACGATTTCGAGAATCATAAATTCATATCTTCCTTAATTTTCTGAGTCATTAATGTGATAATTTTTAGGAAATATTTCTCTGTAAAAAAAAAAAAATCCACATTAATGAAGGCATTAAAATCGACACTAACAATTAAATTATTTAGATGTTCAATTATTTTAAGATTCTTATATCTTATTTGATATTTTTTTTTAATATCTCATTCTTTAATTACTGCGTTTAGAATTTATTGGTTGTTACCTATTTTTTGGTGAAATTTATTGGTTGTTACTTAATAAGTAATTATGGTGCGTTTATTTTAGTTAATATCTAATTTAAAGGATTTGTTTTCTTTTATTATTAATAAATGAATAACATGTATAGAAATAAAAGATTTTTTTGCGACTCCATAATAAAAATATTAAAACTCTTATTTTCTACATTTCTTACACATAATATCCTCTTATTCAATAACAAAAAATATATATTACATATTTTTAAAAATATTTATAATATTTAAATTATATAAAAAATTTGTAATATTAATATTATTTCAACTCTATACAAATTTAATATATATGTATATATATCTTATGGGAACCATTTAAAAGAAATTTTTAAATTGACTTGAATTATATAGCTTTTAAATAAAAGTATTATTAAAAAGAAAAATAACTAAATAATGTTTAATTTCACGGGACGGGTAATATGATGGGACGGGTTTGGGTTGATATTTATAAAAGATCGTATACCACGGGTGAAATCCTAAAATTAACAATCAAAATAATCTATCAAACAAATTACATTTTGATTTTTTTAAGAAAATATAGCCCCGCGGTGTACCGCGGGTTAAAATCTAGTCTACTTAACATTTTTGAATTACATTTTTGCTCTCTCATCGGGTCGGATTTTTTTTCTGATTTTGATCCGGAAATCTTCAATCGGATCTTTCCTTAAATTTTGGCAAAATTCAAAAACGAAATTAATTAATAAAATCTAAAATATATATATTTATCAACTAATTATTATATCTAAACTCTTAATTTATGGTATATTCTTTACGATTTTTATAGATAAGGAAATCAAATATGATGATTTAATGCTAATATAACAAAATTTGAGCGAATTTCCTAAAATCTCTCTAATTAGTTTAAACATAAATATATGATTCTCATTTCACTTTTATTTGATGTTATATTTAAATTATTTTGAATTATTATAATATATACATATAGTAAATTTTGGTTTTTTCAGCATATGTTATAATTCAAATTATTTTTAAACAGACATATATTACTCAGTTGATGAAGAAAAAAAAGTATGTGTGCAATTTATATTAACATTTTGAAAAACAAATTGCGCAATTAATCATGTCGTTTTTTTTTTTTTATTCTGACCCAAAATTGAGTCATTCGGATCTTTTCTTAATTTCTACAATTATCTAAAATGGTTGAATATACCACAGGTGAAATCCTAAAATTAACAAATCAAAATACAATTGTAAATTATTTTTACGGGTTGGTCCAAAAACACTTAATTTAAAATATATATATATAATTATATCTATATATACATTTTTGGATGACTTTTAGCAAATAAATCCTGGAGTTGAAATGTATTTACAAACAATGCCATTGGAGTTAATTCTTAAGATTTAAAAAAATTAATTAAAGATATTATTCTAAAGATCGTTCCTCAAATCTCCTCCAACTAATTACTTTAAAAATCTCGATAATAACTATTCCGTGATTTACTGTAATCTTCAAATATATTTGGTATGATTTCTCATAATTAAAGATCCATCATTAATTGCAATAATAAATAAAAACAATAATTTCCTTTTATTTTAAAAACTTTCTAACGACAAATGTATTGCAAAATAAATAATTTCCTAAAACAATTACAGAACCTAATAACTGTTGTAGACTTTTTAGGAAAATAATTACGTAAATATATAACTTAAAGATAACAATTACTCATCAAATCTTTTTTTTTTGTTAATATTGTATCATAACAAGACCTAAATCAATGAACTACTTATTCTCTATATATAAGTGAGGTTATTTAGTCATCAAATCAATGTGCATGGTTCCACTCTCGCCGTCCCTCAGCTCTGCAAATCATTTGCTTCATTTTCTACATGTCTTGGACTAAGGTTCTTCCTATTCTTCTTTGATTTGAATCACTTACATCTCCTTTTTTTTTGATAAATCACTCACTTTCATCTTTCTATGGCTTTATGTTTGATAGCCTCACGTTGAATTGAGGAGCTTCCCAGTGTATTCGGAAACTGGTCCTTCTACGTTACCTTAATCTACATGTTTTTGTGTTTGGACAAATGAGGAAATGATTCTGATTTTTATTGTTTTGGTATATTGGTTCATGTTTGAGTGTGAAAATATTTGCAGGGTTAACCATAATCCGTTGTAGCTTCTTAATATTGATTTGGAGATGCTCTTAGTATTGATTTGAAAATTTTCTTTGGTTTGTTTACTAAAAAATATTTAGTGGTTTACCATCAAATGAAAAAATCATGTGATAAAATAACCTTTATAGATTAATCTATATTTATCAATTTTTTGAGTAAATCATTTTCTAAATATATTTATTTTAATGTAGATTAGTTAAATTATGGTTACTATTCGTTATTTGACAAACTCATTTGGCTATATTACTTATTTTAAACCAAACTCATTTTGGCAATAAATAATGTTTATTTATAAATTAGATTAACCCCCAAAAAATTATTACCAAATATATAAAGATTATTTATGTCTAAAGAATAATATGTTGCTTTAGATTATTATTATTTATAAGGTTTCAAATATTATAAATATTTGAACCTTATAAGAAGTATAAATTAATAATATTTAAAGTATCTATAATATTTAATTCCATAAAAAGTTTATAATATTAATAATATTTGAACACTATAAAAATTATAAATATTTATACTATGGAACCACTTAAAAGCAAACTTTTAAATTGACTCGAATTATATGTTTTCTAAACAAATGTGTTATTAAAAAAAAAATGATGTTTAATTTCACGGGACGGGGTTATATGGTGGGACGGGTTTAGATCGATAATAATACCGGAAGATATACCACGGGTTAAAATCCTAGAAATAATAATCAAAATTCAATATATAATCTTAAACACTAAACAAAACAAATAATATTAACAAAATAATTACAACTTAAAATTTAAAACTTTTTAGTTAAAAAGTCGACCCGCGGTGTACCGCGGGTTAAAATCTAGTATATTATGAAAACCATTTGAAAGCAAACTTTTAAATTGATTCGAATTATATGTCTTTTAAATAAAAGTGTTATTAAAAAAATTACAAAATGATGTTTAATTTCACAGGACGGAATTATATGGTGGGATGGGTTTGGGTCGATATTAATATGGGACAATATACCACGGGTGAAATCCTAGAATTAACAAATCAAAATACAATTATACAATCTTAAACACTAAACAAAATAAATACAACTTAAAATTTTTATTTTTTAGATACAACGCATATGATCCGCGGTATACAACAGAAAATATTATACACAGCAAATTCATTAGTTTATAAAAAGAATTAAAAAAAATCAAATAATTAACCCGCGGTGTACCGCGGGTCATATCCTAGTTGTGAATTATATTTGCAGGACATTCGCAATCAAGGAAAAGAGTTGCGAGAAGCAGGAGCTCCGATTGGTTATCACTAACCAATTTCAAAGAGTCTTCTATCTACTTGGAGTTTTCTTATGATTTTGGATATGTATTTGTTTGAATGTACTAAAACAAGTTTTAATGGTGTTAGAGATAGGAGTACCGGTGTATGTAAATGTTAGAATTGCTTAGGTAAAATGTTTCAGCTTATAAAAAATTGTGTCTCAACCGTCCCAATCGCTTAATTACACTAGTCGCTGCTGAACCGGTACAAACCAAAGTCGGTACTATCTGGTTCGATTTTTTATTTTTTCGTAAAAGGGTATAAATGTAATTAACAACAACGTCGTATAGGGGCAGATAAAAAAACTCCCCGTATTTAGTAGATTCCATTGTTTCATAGACCTAATTTCACTTCCTCTGCTCTCTCTCCCAGTCTCTCCGCCGGCGGGAAAACTATGTCGCACTTCGGAAGGTCAGGTCCACCGGATATCAGCGACACCTACTCGCTTCTCGTCCTTAACATAACCTTCCGTAAACTCTCAATCCCTTTTCTAAACCTCGTTTCAATATTTGTGAACTGGGTTTCTAAGAGATTAGGGTTTGTTCTTATGTGTAGGTACGACTGCTGATGATCTCTATCCTCTATTCGCAAAGTATGGAAAGGTCGTTGATGTCTTTATTCCCAGAGATCGAAGGTCCAATTTCTTCTTCTTCTTCTCCGACTGAGAAATTAGGGTTTCTTAATTTCTGTTATTGATTCTTGTGTCGATTTTTAGGACTGGTGATTCGCGTGGTTTTGCGTTTGTTCGGTATAAGTATAAAGATGAAGCTCACAAAGCAGTGGAAAGGCTTGATGGTAAGATTCATCCACTATTATTGGTTTTGTTATATGTGTTTATGCTTTTGGTGCTTGGATTTGACATGAAGTTTCTGTCTCTGTTTCAGGAAGAGTTGTCGATGGCCGAGAAATAACTGTTCAGTTTGCGAAATATGGGCCAAATGCTGAAAAGATG
>NW_003302293.1:2158-9041 GCF_000004255.2 Arabidopsis lyrata subsp. lyrata | reverse complement strand
GTTAAAAATTAGTTAGAGACGGCAGGTCAGCAGACTCGGGTGGCCCTGGGTTGGTGTCGTGCAGTATGTCCACTTTAACCCCATCGACATGGATTGATTTCAATATTCTTAAGTGCTTTACCAGTCCATCTCGATCAGCCAATTCACACTTCATATTGATAACCCCAAGCTATTGACAGAAAAGGATATGTAGTTAGGAGAAATTTCAGGATAATTATGTGTACATGTTAAGATTAAAGTTGCTTACTGGTAACATCACATAAACCGGAACATAAGGAGTGCCAGAGAAATCTTGCTCTGTCAGATTTGGAGGAATATCGAGAATCTACCAAATACAATATGTGGAAGAGAGTCATCAGACTTGAACTCAGATACGCGGATGGACATAAATCAACCATGCAGTGACAATCTGACAGGTTCTTATGGGATTTTCAGTTTTTTAAAATGTTTTTCTTAAGTTGAGGAAACTATCAACTTCATTAATTTCAAATAAGCGATGTAAATGCAAAGGACTGAACTCTTACAAGATTTTTTTTCTATGTACTAGTGCAGTGTCGCTACCTGTTTAGAGTTGATAACATCAACTGAACAACCAACAAGCCCCTCAGCCTTATTGACACTACCAACCAGTTCTGGAGATTGAGTTGGGAATATATCGTATGGCGATGAAGCGGGTGTGAAAACACCTTTCATACGGCAAGCGCTGAGTTCCACTGGGCTTCTACGCCCAGATGATACCACTCTAAGAGCAGGAGTAGAGGTTTGCTGTGACGCAATGTGAGAAGCTGATGAACCTGCAGCAACCGCAGAAGAACCACCAGTAGGCTTTGTCCCCTAAAAGGTTGAGCAGATCAAGAAGACGATTTAGCATTTACTGGAAATGGATATTTCAGGAGTTTTTCCCCAACCAAGGATCAAGCTTAACACTAATGATTTCTGACAACTACGAGTAGAAGCGAATTTTGCTGGCTAATAAAAATGACTAGACTACAGAAAAACCTCAGCTAAAGCATACAACACAATACATAGCACAGGGACCAGGTAAACAAGTACCTGAGATTTGGCTGGAAAAGTAGTTCCATCAGGAAGAACAACCCATCCAGCTTCCCTTGCCAAAGCCGCGATAACATCGTTAATATCAGCTCTAACTCTGAGATTATAGAGTTCCGATGCCTTCGTAACCCGCCTAGTATCCTTGCAGTAATAGCCCTTCGATGGCGCTCTCTTAACTTAGTTCGCTCCTTCTCTTCAAGCGGTCTACTTCTGCGACTTCCTCCTCCCCCAGGAGTGCCCACTTGATCTTGCATTGACTGCTGAAACATAAACTCATCATTACTACTGCCTGAAGCAGCGCGTGTGTCTCTATTTCGTCGGTCTCCATCATCTTCTTCCTTCACATCCATATCCATTTCTTCATCATCATCCTCTTCACTAGTTCCAAGCAGTTTCTGCATATCCGTTGCCATTACTCCTCTTATAACCCAACCACCCAGGGCTCTATTAGTTTAAGAACGTTATTGCCTTCTTCTGATGAAATGTTCCATCTTTACTTCTCTGGTTTTAACACTCCACGTGTAATCCTTCTGGACAATGCAGCCAAATATTCTATGATTTTTCCTTGTTTATTGCTTACAGTTAGTCAGAAAAGTGAGGACAACTTTAGTATCCAACGAAATTGATCTTCAATCTCTCGACGTGCATAAGCTGCTCTCAGTCTACCTTCCTACAAGACAAAAATCAAACATATAAACAGCATTTTCAACTACAAGCATATTTCCAGACAATAAAAAATGGAAAACTTTTAGTGACCAACCAAACAGAGTTAGTGTTTCTTCAAAGCACAATTGCAGATTAAGTACCTAATCATATATCATCCATCTACCTCGGTGAGTATGTTTCTAGCGCAATTCTGTCAACAATCACAAGCCTCCTCACGGCCAATTGTCGAGAAATACTAAAAACCCCTAGAAATGGAGCTTCCGATCAAAGGATTCCCAGTCTGTCGCCGTCAGCGAAACCAAGAGAGAGGAGAAGAAGACGGTGGATCTCCGGCGGGTGAAAAAGGGCGGATCTGGCCGTGAGATAGAGAAGGCGCGTGAAGGAGCGTGCAGCGTGAGAATTGGAAGACGAGGCTTTCACGCGTGTGTAGCGCTCGAGCGTGTCTGGGAGAAAGAGGAGTGTGTGAAGCAAAGGCTTGGCACGAACTAGGCGTGTGTGCGTATACCAAGGAAGAGAAGGAGACGGGCTCATTAAACGTGTGAAGGGAAGCACGTGCCACCTCCACCATCACGAGATTTCGATGCACTCTTCGGCGCAGAAGGCAGGGAGGTAGTCACGTGACATGCCTGACCAGACACAGTTCGCATGATGTGATGTCTAATTTATGGTCGTTTGCAAACACTGGTACCAAACTGCGTACGGTTTTACTCTGTTAAGCGTGAACTGCATCCCGGTTAGGTAAAGTCTTCGAATTTGACCATGCCTTAAACCCTCTCTCTTGTCTCGAGGGTTTACGTTGAATGTCAACTACTAGAAGAAAGTTAACCAAAAGAACATTCATTACAAAACACAAATGTTAAATGTCATTAAAAGATTTAAATCTGATTTAATTTTATAAACAATAATAAAAACTGGACTAATGTAATGAATTAAGATTGCGATAATTATTTTAATACTATTAAATGATATCTATACCATTTTATCGAATGTCTAAAAAAATTAAGCTTATTATTAAAATGATCTAAAAAATATTTCATGTCTACAAAAAAAAATACTACTAATAAATGATAGTAATATTTACACCTGTTATCGCAAAAATGTCTACATTTGTAACTTTTTCAATAAAAAATTGTCAACAAAAAACAATAATTCCAATAACATATCTATCTGAAAATTGTGATAGTATGGTGTAAATGTCATTTAGAATTTAATTAGAAATGAATGGGACAACCTTTAGTTATACACCTAACGCATATATAGCAACTAACGTTCATTATGAGATTTGATTAGCCAAATGTGGAAGGCACGTCTCTCCCCACAATCAAATCGAACGGCCATAATTCGTCGGAGACAATCATAATTTAATTTTTTTTAGTCAATGAATAATATAATTTAACTCAAGCGGATGGTGGGAGAGACTTCATGTATTAACCTTTGTCACGTTCATCAGAGCCAGAGCAGCCAACAACGCAAGAGAAGAATTTGAAACTCACCAAAACATTTATCATCATACACAATCGCGAATCGTGATGGAGAGTTCATTGAATTCCGAACAAAACGAGGTATCTGTCTCAGGAACTCCGACGAGCTCTGTTTCTTCGCCATATCGGAGAACATACTCTGATATCTCCGGATTATCCCACCGGTTCGACGTTCAGAATTTTTATAACCGGCCGTCGAACACTAACGCTGTTGTCTTGAGTGGCCATGAAGAAGATGTCTCCGAAGACGCCGTGGAACCAAAAGATGATGTCGTCAATGACGGAGATGGAGACGAGGAAGACAGCGACATTGATTCTGCAGAAGATGCAGGTAAAAAATTTAAGATTGTAACTTTATTCTTTTGTCATTTCAATTAAATCAGGTTTTTAAAGTGCAGAGCTAGAGATGATGAGAGAAAGATTTGCGAAGCTATTGCTTGGTGAAGACATGTCAGGAAGTGGGAAAGGAGTTTGTACCGCTGTTACTGTCTCAAACTCCATAACCAATCTCTATGGTTTGTCTTCTTCTTCTCCTCTCGTCTCAAATATGCTCTGTTTTCGAAACAGAGTATTTATAGTGTAGCGTGTGTCTGTTGTGTTATTGCAGCGACTGTGTTTGGACAAAGTTTAAGGTTACAACCATTGAGTACAGAGAAGAAAGAGTTATGGAAGCGAGAGATGAATTGTTTCATGTCTATTTGTGATTACATTGTCGAAGTTATTCCAAGATCTCTTGGTACTAACGTTGAGGTAAAATACTATTTCAACACTATCTTAATTTGACACACACAATTTAAAACGCTAAAAACCTCGGTTTTTTGATGTTTTAATTTCAGATAACAGAAACAAAGCTAAGATCTGATATTCTCATGAGTCTTCCTGCTTTGAGAAAACTCGATAATATGCTAATGGTAAGTATAAGACTCGAATTAGACAGATAGATAAATCAAGATTCAAGATTTCCAATACGACTTGTTTGGCTTTTGTAGGAAATATTGGATAGTTTTACGGAGAACGAGTTCTGGTACGTTGAAAGAGGAAGCTCATCGATGAACTCGAGCGGTGGTGGCAGAGATTCAGGAACGTTTAGGAAAGTGGTGGTTCAACGGAAAGACGAGAAGTGGTGGCTTCCGGTGCCATGTGTTCCTGCTGAAGGTTTATCGGAAGAAGAACGAAAGAATTTGCGTCACAAACGTGATTGTGCCAGTCAGATACATAAAGCAGCATTGGCCATTAACGATTCCACTCTTAATGACATGGATATTCCTGATTCTTATCTCACCACTCTTCCAAAGGTATACATATATGACATGGATAACAATTATTGCGTTGCGACTTCCATATGCATATTTTCTTTAAAACCAGATGTAATGTGAAAGTGTTGAAAGCAACTCGGTGTTGTTTGATTTTCTGGACAGAGTGGGAAAGCAAGTGTAGGAGACGTGATATACAAGCAACTGTGCACTGCCGAGAAGTTTTATCCTGACCAGCTTCTCGACATCTTGAAGATAACATCTGAGCATGAGGCGCTTGAGCTCGCCGACAAAGTTGAGGCTTCACTAGTTACGTGGAGGCGTAAGACTGGAGGATTGACTCACTCCAAGTCCTCATGGGACATGATGAAAGATATCGGTGGCGATGCAGATCGTGGCAATGACAAGAACCACATTCTTGCGGCTCGAGCAAGGAGCTTACTTTTCTGTCTGAAGCAGAGATACCCTGAACTTTCTCAGACCTCACTTGACATCTGCAAGATTCAGTTTAACCGAGTGAGTATCCCAATTTAGAGAACCTTTTTTTACAATTTGTTTTAAGATCTCGATGGAAAGATCAAAAATATATATATGATTAATATTTTGTGTGTATTTTTGTTTCGGATAGGATGTTGGAAAGGCGGTATTGGAGAGCTATTCGAGGGTTTTAGAAGGTTTGGCTTATAATGTTGTGTCGTGGATTGATGATGTTCTTTACGTCGACAGAACAGTGAGGAACAGAGAGGATTAGGGTTTTCATACTGAGTTTTTTCTTTTGAGCATCGACAAAAAATGTTTACCTTTTTTGGATGTAATGGAATGCAAAACAATTGTGTTTGTTTTTGGTTATGATTGTTTTCTGAATCTCTAAAAGGAATTTCTGAACCAATTAAGGGTGAACAAAAATTTCGACCACAGACAGTTGATAGAAGGTCTTTAATTGTCCCTGTTACATTTGTGTGTACATTTTTACAAATTCAGTATTATTTGATTCCAAATATTTCAGCTTGGATTTTACCCAATAGGATGTTCTTTTAACATTACAGGCCTTAATTTGCCAAGGAGCTTTATATTGGATTGTTTCTTGACTGAAACACAATGAAGCAATATGAGATGTTCTCCTTGTTTAAGTTCAAGCCTTGTTTTATTCATCCTCATATAACAACATTCACAACTAACAGAACTCAAAACTTTACAGAAGCCAAATGGAAATAAGGACTGAAAGAAACAAAACAAAAGGTTTCTTTTGCAGTCGTTGGGGTATTAAAAGCTGTGGTTGTGTGTATCTGCACAAGAACTGAAAGTAGAGCTTGTCCATTGTAGTGGAAGTGAAACTGTACAGAGTAAACAGAGGAGCCTCTAGAGATGACCATGAGTGTCTTTCTTTATTGTCTGGTAGTCTTGGAGCAGTGAGACTCAATGAATCACCTTGTTGATTGTTTCAGGTTGGACCAAGTCTGTGCAGTTGCTGATTATCTCTTCTAATAGTTCATCAAGGATTATTTCACCTGTTTCAGAACCGATGCAACCAATATCAAAGCGGAGTCCATCCAGTTTCCAGTCCTAGCCAGTCTTTCTGCACTATCTGGTCTAGTGTGTGAGGAGAAGTCAAAGGTAAGAGATGCCAGTAAACTTCTTCTTGTACCACTTCAACAGCATTTTCCATGTCTGGAAAAAACCGTATTGAAGGTTTGACGAATGAAATCCAAGGGCCATGTCCACAAAACTCCATAAGAACTTCATTGATACAGTCAAAAAGGAGTTTCTTATCGCTGCATAGATTTGTCGAACAGAAATCTATGTCATCCATTAGAGCCTGCTCAAGAATCTTCTCCGAATAAAAAGATCTCGCCAAAAGCTCTTCCCAGTTCAACTCTGAGGATTTCACCACGGCTTGAATGTATTCAAGTGCCAATTCTTTGTCATCCATTCTAGTTTTGGCATCATTGTCTTTCTCCGGTCTTGGAGAATCAGCTTCGTCGAATCTTATGCACAGTGGTTGCATCCGCACTTCGGCTAAATGAGCCAATGAAAAAGGTCAGAGACTGAGCTTTGATGAAAAGTTTTACTAAAATACTGAATTGGTGTTCCAAAATTCTTTCTAGGCATACCTGAAGAGAACCTGGAGCTGTTTGGACTGGTGTCATCATCTGTAAAGAGAGGCTCAAGCACAGATACAGGACTTGACTTTCCCAGAACATCTGTGGTATTTTCTTGGCATTCAGACATTCTCATTGAAGAGTTTGGTGGAGAACACGGTAATTGCCCCTCGTCGAGTCCTTCCTGAAAACAGGATAAAGCAGGAAATATGAGCCTTCCTTCAAGAAAAATGTATCATGGACACAAGGATTCATCAAACCTTTTCCAAGAGTTGCTTCTGCTCATCCTCATCAACATATGCATCTTGTTGGATAATGGAAGAGCTAATTA
>NW_003302293.1:0-1993 GCF_000004255.2 Arabidopsis lyrata subsp. lyrata | reverse complement strand
TGTGGAGAACTCAGGGGGAGAAAGAATCTTCCCAAGAATTCTTGGTACTTCTTTATCCGGTGAATCAGCATCGTCTCTTTCTGCAAGCATTTCAGACAGGTGTTTCTTGGCAGCAATGTATATACCACACATATTCTTCTTCGAGTCTTCACTTTCATGGATAGTGTCCTCCTTATTAGCCTCACGTTTTGAAGCAATGTCAGGCAATGTTTCTCCATCCGAAACACCCTTCCCGGGATTAGTCTCTATCGCTTCTCCCAAACAACAGTTTTGACTCATGTTAGACGACAATGCATCTGGATCAGGATCAGAGTCCTGTTGAGCATTGCATGGATTCTTTCCAACAGCAAACTTTAGTCTTCTTCTGATTCTACTGAGAATAAAGCGAGAACTGAACCTCCCATTTTTGGTCTTGTTGTCTGTAGAAGGTGTTCCAGGTGATGATCCAACATCCAAGCTATTTGGTTCAGGCTTCAAAATTACAATTGTTTGTCTACATTGTGTCAGCTCATTGATTCTCTGAGAATCTCTTGAAATTGGCGTACCGATATTCAAGAATGATTCTTCTTTAGAATCCAAGACCTGAAATGCATCCTCCAGGTTCTTCTTGCAGCTCCCTACCTCGCTTTCCTTTTGAGCTATCAACCGCTTTATCAACTCGCTGAACTTCTCTTCGGAATCATCATTTACCAAATCCACCTCGTTCTGTGAAATTCTCGGACACTGATCACCTGCTTTCTCTGCATGATCATCATCATCACCAACAATCAAAACATTGATATCCTCACTGGTTTTGATGCAGGTCCTACTTCTCCTCTTTCGGTTTCTCGCCTCACACTTTTGCTTAGTCTTCTCATCAATCTCATCTTCTATGAGTTTCTTGACACTCTGCATATCAGCTTCACTCTCCTGAGACAAAAACACAAAACAATCTACATCAGTTTTTGAATCCTCACAAAACCATTTTACACAACAAAAGCAAGTTTGATTCTCAAATCCAACAAAAACTTAACAAAGACCTCACAGTCATAGTCACAGTCACAAGTAAGCTGCTTCTCAACCTTAGTGTCAAACATTCCATTATTACCTGCATTGTTCATCAAACCAACAAAGTGAGAATCTTTTTTTGTTCAGACACATTTTCATGCCTCAAAAGAAAAGAAGAACATAAAAAAAAAAAAACCTATGATTCGTTTGCTTCCACGTTTCTTATCCATCAAAAGCTTCTGGTTAGATCCACCATTGTCTGAAATCAAACATGCTCATAAACACCCAAGCACATCCTATCCCTTCTCTTGAAAGATGTCTTCTACAAATCTCTTTCTCCATTTAAAATTCTCAATGCTCTTCTTCTACTCTCTCTGTTTACTCCTCTTGAGCAAAATCTACAAAAGAGTAAATTATAAAGACAGATACCAAAACTATGATTACAATCAAAGAATATATTATTCATGCATTGTTGCTCCCCACACAAAAAAAGAAGAAGAGAAAGCATAAATATTTGTTACCTTTAGAATCTGATCCAATGCTTGCAAGAACAAGAAAATTTAGTGATATGCATATGAAAAAAAAAAAAGGAAAAGAAGAAAACACTGATAATACTTTACTGATCACTCAGAGTTCAGCCTCCATTGTTAAGAAAACCTTAAAAAGTTGTTTTATTTCCAGATTTTCCCATGAAATGCGGCTTTCTTCGCTTATTAATATAATAAAAATCACGAGAGGTGACGAAGCTCGAAGCACGAGGGTAGATGTTTAGCAAAATGTGTCATTTAGTAGACCCACTTTTCTCACCAGAATTATACTCAATTAAAAAAACACCCAGAGGCCAGAGATATAAAGAAAACACAGTACTTGATTAGAACCGACAAAATCCGATCAAGTTTCATGTTTTACGTATAATATAATCATATATTAATAGAAGAAAACGATAAAAAGCCAATAGCTTTTTCTGTCTTGTTCATTTCCCACATAGAACAAAAAAAGAGAAAAA
>NW_003302294.1:2246-9003 GCF_000004255.2 Arabidopsis lyrata subsp. lyrata | reverse complement strand
TCCAACCCGTCCTGTGGGCTTATCGTACAACCCCTAGGCGACCTACAGGAGAAACTCCATTCTCTTTGGTTTATGGCATGGAAGCGGTAGTACCAGCTGAACTCAATGTGCCCGGACTTCGTCGAACAGAAGCACCGTTAAATGAGGAAGAAAATTCAGCAATGCTTAACGATTCACTGGATACCATAAATGAAAGGCGTGATCAAGCTCTAATTCGGATCCAGAATTACCAACAGGCAGCAGCCCGGTATTACAATTCTAAAGTTAAAAGTAGGCCGTTCTTCGTGGGAGATTACGTATTAAGACGCGTCTTTGACAATAAAAAAGAAGAAGGTGCTGGAAAACTTGGTATTAATTGGGAGGGACCTTACATTATTACCGAGGTGGTTCGAAACGGCGTTTATAGGTTAAAAGACCTAGAAGACAATCCAGTCAAGCGACCTTGGAACGTGATCAACTTAAAGAAGTTTTATGTTTAGAAGCTACATGCATTGTTTATGTACATGAACTACGATTTGGCTTGATCCCGAAATGGGTACGTAGGCAGCTCGAAAACGAGTTCAGCTATTAATAAAATTTTTGTTTATTAAAGGAAGAAGGTTCGGCTATGCGAACATACAAGAGATTGGAAATAAAGCGTTTATTCAAGAAAAAAAAAAAAAAAAGGGCGAAGTGTCCCTCATCGTACACTTTGAACTACGAAATCCTCGTTGACGAGCAGAACACTTCAATTCCTTGACCAGCAAGATCGAGGATTGGCATCATGCAGTCCGGAATTCGAGCAAAGTCAGAGATTCCAAGCTCAATCCACTCTCCGGGGTGAGATTCCAAGCTCAATCCACTCTCCGGGGTGAGATTCAAGGATGTGAAGATTTCTTGACACCGTAGTAAGCCTGCGTTGCATCCGGTTAATCCTCTTCCGGATCCTCCTCTTTTCCGACGTAAGCTTCCGGTGTTGAAGTTCAAGTGCCTCTATGAATGTCGTCGCTGTTCCTTGGTCTCTGATTGGGAGATCCCTGATCAAAGCACATGGGGCTCGGATCTGAGATCTCGAGAGGCCGCGAAGTGGGGAAGGCTGCCTGTTTGGCTCATTTGAAACATCTTCATCCATCATTCCGATTCTGGAGAAGTCGGGCATAGATTCTGAACAGCGAAGATTGAACTCCATACCTGCTAAAATGAAAAGAAGGATGAGAAGTAAAGGAAAATCGAACCTATAATTTATAGGAACCCCATATCCTTAGCAAGCTGCGGATTTTATCCAAGGAATGGAGTGATTCACGGAGAGATTTATGCCCTCGAATGGATCCTGCATTAAAGGACGCATCTCCAAGAATATTTGGAAAGAAAGGAAAGTTGCAAATATTTCCATAAATAAAAAGGGCCGAAGCCCATTACGAGTTTTCTAAAAAAAAAAAAAAGAGAGAAAAGTGAGGAAGTTAAAGAACATTTATGGGAGAGGCTCAGGAACAGACTCCTTCATCGCCGGTTTAGATTCCGAAGTGGACGCCTTGTTCGTGGCATCCACTTCGGAACGATCTCGAACGCGTTTCCGGCAGTTGCTGGCCTCCTCCTCCAAGTCCTCTTCCTCTTCACTGTCGCAGACAGGGGCGTTCACGGGACCCGGGACTCCTCTAGCGCGGAGATACATCCGAAGCATCTTCGGGATCTCAGCAACGGAGTCAAAGTTCCGCCACTCCCATTGAAAGGGATCGCTCTCCAGGGCCCGTATCTTCCTTTCCACCCGGGCGATGCGAGCCTCGAGCGTCTGCTTTTTGAGTCCCAGCCGCTGCCTCTCTTCACATAAGCAACGGTGCTTGTCGACGACCTAGCATAAAAATGAGTGAATAAGGCAAAACGAAAAAGTTTTTAAGTCAAAAAAAAAAAAAAAACTTTGAATATTTACCTTGTCGATGAAGTCGCAAGCCTCTTTCTTCTCTTTTGAAGGGAAGTGAAAGACGGCGTGAGGAAAGAGAACGCCAGCCGGTTCAAATCCGTCGCCGGACAAGAAAAGTGGGCTGCCGGGAGCGATGGGGGCTACTTCTTCGTTTTCCATTCTTAAAATATTTCTCAAGTGAGATTCTATAGTCATGTTTAATAAAGCCTAGAGGTAGGTAAGCCTTTATTTATAATGATTTAGGGTTTGTCTTGGAACCATAAATCCATTAATGGTAGCGTTTCCGAGTGGGTTAAACCATTTTTGGAAAATCGAGAAAAGGCAATTATCACATTAAAAGACGAGCCGTTCTCTTTAAGAAGGGAAAAAGCAACCGTCGCATTAACTGCAAAAGTTTCTAAGGCCCAAGCCTGACAAGTTTACCGAGTTGACTAAACCCGAAGTGGGGAACTCGCTTTAAGCCGAGCTCAGCTCTCGCATTCTAAAGAGAAAGGTCTGATCAACCTAAAAATCTCGAAAGCATTGCCACAAGGCCACAAAAGGTTAAAAGCGGACTTTGCAAACCCGCATATAATTTTAACCAAACCCCCTTGGGTCACAACCTAGAAAGGTTTAAAAGCCTCCTCAGGCAAATATCTTGTTCAAAAGAAACAATAAAGCCTCCTTAGGCCAAAAATAAATTAAGTCTTAAAGATAAAGGGATAATCCCCAATTTAAAGTGGGCACAGCCACTACGGAGTAATCTCCACCCCGGACTCCGGCTCAGCAACCAAAGTTTCATTCACCTCCTTAATTGGTGCTTGATCAGATGAAGCTCCCCGGCCACCCTCCGCGGTACAACCAACCTCCGGAGTGACCTCTGGTACCATTGGAGCTGTGGGCGGGACAACGTCTTCCGTCTCACTTGGACCTAGAAATAATGATTCTAGTCAATCAAAAGTACAAGGTAAGAAAAAGGTAAGCCACAGGAGCCAAGTGTTACCTGCCCAATCTAAACCCGATTCACTGATAGGAGGTGATTCAGTAAAGAATGCCTCGAAGTCAAGCGGGTTGAAGACCGAAGTGGGAAGAGCTGCTAAGCGACTCCGTTTTTCAGAAAGGTTAGTCGACAGCTCGGTCCTTTCTTGCTCCTCGGAGAAATCAGCTTCATGGATTTGGTCCAGCAGAATCAAGTTGCTTTCGTGCTCCTTGATGTCTGACTCCAAGTCCGACCTAGCTTTCTCGGTTTGCATGAAGCGAATGGCCCCTTGGATCAATTCCATCCCGCGTCCCTTAACTTCCTTTCTGGCCTTCGATGCCGACCTTGCCAACTCAGAATCACGCAACTTGGCTAGCGCCTTGTACTTCGCGTCAAGCTCAATAAGTTGGTTGTTCAGGGTGTCGCCGGTTGATTCGGATTCGTGAAGTCTACCCTGAACACCAGACAGTTCGTCTTGGAGTTTGTAATTCCGGTCATAGTAGTCTTGCAGTTCCCCCTTTACCTGCGCCAACTCCGACGTCAACCTATCGACCTTATCCTCCAGATCGTGCTTAGAGCCATCAGAAGAGTTGAGGTCAGCCTCAAGAGCTGAGAATTTCTTCTTCCACATGTCAATCTCCTTCTCCCGTCCGATGACCAACCCTTCGTAATGTTCGATCATGTCGTTAAATTCGCTCTGGGCCTGGCATTATACATGAACCAAGGATGGTGAGTCAGTTCGCAGAATGGCAATGCAAAAAAAAAAAAAAAAAAAAACGGAACTAACCCGAGATGAGTGGTAAGCGTGAAGCAAATAGCGTTCACGAATTGCAGGGCGCCATTTGTTGAAATCTGGCAAAATCGAACCCGAACGGATCTTGAAGCATCGGAAGACGCTGCCTTCTGTCTCCATAGCTGCGAGGAAGGAAGAATTGTAAAAATTGGAATTTTAATAAAGACAAAAAGTTGAAGTATGTAAATCACCAAACCTGAAAGTGATTTGACTTGAGGGACAAGAGCAGGTTTTAACCTCGAGGAAGCATCTCGAGATTCAGAGTCTCCCTTTTTCGGAGACGCACTCCGAGCAGTCTTTCCACTATCAGGCTGGGAGGAGGAAGACATATCAACCGGACGTGGAGGACCCATTGGTTCAGGAGGAGGAGATGATCGAGGTGAGCGGTCAGTCCGGGCCCTCGACTTTTCCCTCTGCGGAGAAGAATCGCTGCGAGAGGATTTGTCTCTCTTCCGGCGAAACAAGTTCTTAATTGGCTCGTTACTAAAATCATCTCGGGGAGGACGAGGTGAATCACGGCGAGGAGATTGAACCCTCCGAGGAGAACGTGAGTCGCGACGATCGCGACGAGGAGTTAATCTGAAGGAAGCGACAGATCGAGCTCCCTCGGTGCTGCCATCATCAACCAGCAAGGTTCTACTGTAGTCCTTCTTGTCTATAGAAGTCGCGAGGAACTTTTTCTTCTCCTCGCAAGCCTCAGCCATCGGCTTGGAAAGCAACTTACGCTTGGCCGCAAGGGCCCGAGATGACATTCCTTGAGTTGAAGGAGGGGGAGGAATTTGGTGAAGATGACCAGGCGGACTCATCCTGAGTCTGTGGTTAGCTTCCAGGAATCGTTCAAGAGTGAAGGAATTCCAAAGGGTTTCCCCTTCAAGAATTATTTTGAAGAATTCGATGAACTCTTCAGATGGGAGGTTGGAAGCGATGAAAGCTGCGAAATGAAACAACGGTGTTAGTCAATAAAGATAAAGAAACAACCGGGAAAGATACGGGCAACCTAATCACTACCGGGTTTCGCAGACCACTTCGAAGGGAGAAAATCAGCGAGATTTCCAATCGAAGCGGGGGTTTTCTTAATTAGAAACCAAGGATGATGCCAATTTTCATCCTTGTTCGGAAGATGTGAAATGATGTTCCTGTTGGCATTAGGATATGCTGAGAAATATCCCGTTTTCTTCGATGAACTTCTCACGCTCAGAAGCTCATTAAGTTCAGCAACTCCGATAACATAACCGGTCTCCGCCGCGATTGTTATAATTCCAAGAATAGTACGGAGAAGATTAGGGGTTAATTGAGGAAGAGCGATTTCAAGAGCCGCTAGGTATAAAATTAGGGCTTCGGGAAGAGGAAAGGTCAGCCCGCAACCCTTGAAATAAATCTCATACACACAGAAGTAACCATCGCGATGGTTTTCTGGAGATTCTGTGGGGGAAGCTATTTGTGCTTCCGCCATAATTTCCGGCGGAATCCGGCAAAGCTCTCTCAATCGCTCGAGGGATTGAAGAGTACAAGTGGACCTATAGTGCGGACCGGCAATGTCACCAGGGCGGGTGCACTCGTCGTTACTAGAACGCCTCTCGTCAAAAGACGGAGACTCGGGTCTATCGGAATCAGAAGTCATTGGTAAGAAAGAAAAATTCAAGATCCGGCGAAGAAGGGTTTTGGTGAAGGAACGAAGAGAGAGGTTTTGATTAAAGTACAAAAGTAAAAGAAGAGAGTAATGGTGAAAAGAAGTTACCTCAAGCTAATGATGAAACCGCCTCGAAAGTCGTATGGGAAGTGGGAAGGTTTTTCCCGTTTTAATAGTAATTAATCAATATACGATCATAATGATGACAGATGTCACTCGGTTAAAAATGGCTAGTGCCGAAATTAAAGGAGTGATGAGATTTTCGGCGGGAAATCAGAAAGATTCTCGAGCGCAATCTTTGGCCACTTGAGCATTTAAAGTCCTCCGAATTGGAATAACACTTCGAAGAACTTGGGGGGCTAATTGTTGGTGTCGGATCCCGCACCAGAAGTACGAGACCAACCAAAGATTGCCACGTAATCAGGATAATGGCCCATAAAGGATGAAGCCCATTGGACCCGTGAGCTGAAGGGACGGTCGAAGTGGTTGTCACCATTTCGAGAATCCGAAGTGACTTCACTGTGACACGAGTTCGGTGTAGAAGACGCGGGTAAGTCGGTTCAAGGACACTTGGGCCAAAAGAGGCGAGGCCCATGAAGATCAGAGTCAACTCAAATTCAAACGTTGAGCATTAAAGCCGAAGAATCAAAACGGACACATTTAAGAAGAAATAATTGTATTTAATTACTCATTTTAAATGTCGTTTAGCTATGTATAAATATAGAAGCCAATGGCCATGTAAAGGGGATCTTCCTCTCAAGAGAGAAATAATATAGCAATTTTCGTATCAATTTACAAGTTCTTACGTATTCATTTTTGTCCCTCAAGAATAATCTTTCCCACTTAACAAAATACTTGAGTGTGTGAATCCGACATCCACAGAGGTGTTTTTGTATAAATAGGGGTGAGATCCCTCATTTGTAAATCATCGAGCGTTTTTATCAATATTAGAGCAATTCAGTATTCTATTGTCTTTTCCGGAGTTTTTCACTATTTTCGAGTTTTTTTCTCACAAAGGGTCAGGTTTCTTAGAGAGTTAGGCTGCCTAGTCTATTTGCTCGAGGTAAAGAGAGTCTAGGGCTGCACGGTTTGATCCCAAAAGATTAAGTCTGCGATACTTGGTATTAGAGCTAGGTTCGATAAAAGGCAAGCAAGATACTGAAAGATGGTGGGTCATAACGAGGAAGATGTTACCGGATGTTTCAACGGCATCAACATTGATAAGCAGGAGGCTTTCGTTGTAAACGTGCCGAAGAGGAAGCGCGACACGAGTAAATTTCAAGATGAGCTTGGATCCTTGGGTGCTGCGGTGAGCGAGAGACTCGAGCGTGTTGAGCACTCTACCACCGAACTCGAGAATAAGGTGTTCACCGAGATCGGTGGAGTTAAGGAGAACTTGGACAGATTTGAGGAGCCGTTCGTCAAACTAAAAGGAAAAGTGATGGGGGCGCTCAAAGAATTGCAAGTGAGCATCGAGGC
>NW_003302294.1:0-2146 GCF_000004255.2 Arabidopsis lyrata subsp. lyrata | reverse complement strand
TACTTTGATAATCTCGGGCTTGGAGACGAGATTGCAAAGATCAAGGTGTTCACATCCTACTTGACAGACACGGCCATGCTATGGTGGTAGAGGCGTCATGCAGACATTGAACAGGACACTTCTCTGGTGGACACTTAGGAGGAGTTCAAGAACGAACTCAAGCGCCAATTCTACCCCAAGAATGTTGTCTATGAAGCACGGAAGAAGCTGAAGGAACTCCGGCAAAAGGGTACGATGCGAGAGTATGTGAAGGATTTCACTACCCTTATGTTGCAGATTCCAAACCTGTCCGATCAAGATTTGGTATTCCATTTTATCGATGGACTCCAAGGATAGGCAAGGGAAGAGTTGCAGCGGTGCGGTGTAAAGTCAGTGGATGAGGCGATTGCTGCGGCAGAATCTCTTTCCGATTTTGTCATTCAAAATCAATCTGAAGTCTACAAGAAGAAGGAGAGGGTGGTGCCTAGGAGTAATCGAGAGAGGAGGGACCAGCCAACATTGACTTACCCTCAGAGTCAAGAGAAGACTTTGGGCGGAAGAGTATGAGGTGAAGAAACGCTCTTTTGTCCTGTGAAGTGGGTGTTATGTGTGCAAAGGATCCCACACTGCGAGGGATTTTCTAAAACTTGGGTCGTTATACGCTTTCCTTGAGAAAGCAGAGGTGGATGTCCAAGAAGAGACGGGCATGATCGGATTCTTGCAGTTACTCAATGATCTTAAGACTACCACAACAACGTCTAAGGCAAAGAGCAAGGGTTTGATGTACGTTGATATCTATTTTCAATGGACGGGCAACTCAAGCGATGGTGGACACGGGTGCGACCCATAACTTTGTGTCCGAGGGAGAAGCTAGGAGGCTCGGTCTAACATGGACGAAGGGTGATGGTTGATTGAAATCGGTGAATGCTAAAGCTCAACCACTCCATGGTGTTGGAAAAGGCATGGAGCATAGTATTGGGGCTTGGAAGGGGATGATGAACTTCTCAGTAGTGTCTATGGATGACTTCAAGGTGGTACTTGGGCTCGAATTTCAAAGACAAGTGTCGGCAATACCTATGCATGCAGTTAGTACGGTGTGCATCTTTGAAAAAGGTTCACTGTGGAAGCTAAGAGTAAGGAGGATCGTGAAGTTCGGTAACTCTCGGTAATGCAGCTCTCAAGAGGCATGAAGAAGGGTGACCCAACTTACCTAGTGTTTTTGAAGTTGGATGACGGATTTGGAGAAGTATCATCCCACTTTTGATTGAGAAAGTCCTTGAGAAAAATAAGGATGTAATGTCGCGTAAGTTGCCAGAGAAACTACCACCTAGGAGAAAGGTGGACCATCAGATCAAGTTGGAAGTGGGAGCCAAACCACATGTGATGGCCCCATACCTCATGGCTCCTTCCGAACTCACAGAGCTTCGGAACAACTTGATGAGCTACTTTCTACCGGAATGTTGAGACCATCGATGGCTCCTTACGGCGCACTGGTGTTGTTCCAAAAGAAACATGATAGATCTTTACGGATGTGTGTGGACAATGGAGCACTTAACAAGGTAACTATCAAAAATTATTACCTGATTCCTTTAATCGCCTACTTGTTCGATAGACTTGGAGGTGCTAAGGTCTACACCAAGATGGATCTACAAAAGAGTTATTATCAGGTTCGGATAGCATAAGGAAATGAGCCGAAGACAGCGTGTGTTACTCGGTATGGTTCGTTTGAGTGGCTAGGAATGCCTTTTGGCCTTACCAACACACCAGCCACATTCTGCACGCTCACGAACCAGATTTTTCAGCGCTACTTAGATCGGTTTGTAGTGGCATATCTCGATGATATCGTCATTTATTCTAACTCCATGGAGAAGCATGTCGAACACTTGAAGAAGGTGTTTTAGGTTCTACGCGAGAACTAGTTGTACGTGAAGCAGGAGAAATGTACGTTTGCCACAAAGGAAGTACATTTCTTGGGGCATGTCATTGGGCGTTGGAAGCTCAAAATAGACGATGCTAAGGTGACCGCAATCACGGACTGGGAGGCGCCAACCATGGTACCTGCGTTACGGTCTTTCATTGGGCTCTTTAATTACTATTGGCGGTTCATCAAAGGATACTCAATAAAGGCATCATCATTGACATGAGAGTTGTCGGATCAGTGTAGAGA
>NW_003302295.1:0-8942 GCF_000004255.2 Arabidopsis lyrata subsp. lyrata | reverse complement strand
CACGCCGCCCCTCGCGACCGTCGCCACGTCACCGTAGAGAATCGGGACTCGGAGTCCGCAGAAATCCCTAGTCTGTGTTGAACCAGACCCTTTTTTGCTAAGTAAAACTTAGGCTTATCTTTCAAGAATGACCAGAGGTCTGAGCTCGGTTTCGAGAAAAAGTAGTTACGAGGTTCTTCTCGGTTTCACAGATTGCGAGATTATTCTCGGCTTCTTTGAAAGATGTTTAGAAGAATATAAACATTTTATTTGATTTAGAGACTGCACTCGAAGTTCGAGCTGCCTACGTACCCAAAGGTGGGGATCAAGTCTATCGTAGTTCGATTTACAATAATGAAAATAATAAAATACTTAAATAAAGTATCTCTTCAGATGAATGGAATTCCAAGCTCTTCGGACTGCTTTTCCTTCCATGTTTTCAAGGCGATAAACTCCGTTGCGAACTACCTGAGTAATTCGATAAGGACCTTCCCAGTTAATACCTAGCTTTCCAGCTCCATCTTCGGTAGTATTTTGCTGAACTTTGCGCAATACCAAGGTTCCAACGTCGAAGTGTCGACTTCGGACAGTCGAATTATAGTATCGAGCTGCGGCATTCTTGTAATTTTGCATTCGAATCAAAGCTCGATCACGCCGCTCCTCAATGGTATCAATAACGTCAACCATCATTTCGCTATTTGCTGCCTCGTTCTGCGGGTTATTCATCCGTCTCGGACTTGGCACAAATATTTCAGCAGGGATTACAGCCTCCATTCCATAAACTAATGAAAATGGTGTTTCACCTGTTGCACGCCTAGGAGTAGTGCGAATTGCCCAGAGAACACTTTGTAGTTCATTAAACCACGCTCCTTTGTGCGACTTAAGTTTTTTCTTCAAAGTGGACAAAACAGTTTTGTTCATTGCTTCAGCTTGACCATTACCCTGCGGGTAACGAGGCGTTGATCGACTGAGTCTGATTTGCCATTCTTCGCAAAAAGATTCGAATTGCCGCGAAATGAATTGAGGTCCGTTATCAGTAACGATCTCGTATGGCAAACCGTGCCTACAAATGATGTCCTGCCAAATGAATTTGCGAACTTGAACCTGAGTTATGTTTACGTAGGCTGCCGCTTCTACCCACTTCGAGAAATAATCGGTAAGAACCAGGACAAATTTCACCCCGCGCGTAGAAACATGAAGAGGCCCAATAATATCCATAGACCATTTCATAAACGGATAAGGCGAAGAGACTGATGATAATGGCTCGGTGGGTTGGTGAATTGAAGGTGCGTGCTTCTGGCACTGCTCGCATTTCCGCGCATACTCCTCGCAATCCGCGATTAATGTGGGCCAGAAATATCCGTACTTTCTTACTTTATAGGCCAAAGAGCGACCTCCGGAGTGATTTCCGCATACTCCGTCATGAATCTCTTTCACCACAGTACGGACCTGCTGTCCGAAAATACAGATCATGTCAGGACCCGAGATGCTTCTTCTGTAGAGGATGTCGCTCGAAATGCAGAAACGAGCACTTTTAGCTTTCAGTCTCCGTGCCTCCCACTTATCCGTGGGGAGAGTACCATTAAGGATGTATTCTCTGATGGGTATCCGCCAGTCTACCCCCCAATTCGGAAGCGGTAGCGCTGGTGGTACTGGTTCCGGATTTAGCGGTGTTCCGATTAGTGATTCTACTTCGGAGTTCTGCTCAGTCTCCTCGACCCTTTGTGGTTCTTGTTCCACACTCATCCTTCTTTGCATAGACCGTGTAGTCACAAAGTTCAGCTCTCCGGTGGCTATACTGGGATGTTCAATTACTTCGACAGGGATCATTCGGCTCACTGTTACTTCGGAACTCGACGCCAACGCCGCCAACGCATCTGCCGCTGAGTTCTCACTTCGCGGAATTCTAGCGAGTTCGAAACTTAGAAACTTTTTACTCAATTCCTGAACCTTAGCGAGGTAAGCTTCCATTCTACCATCTTTTGCTTCATAATCACCGGAAAATTGATTAGCAACGAGCTGCGAGTCGCAAAATGCCCGTAATTTTGTGACACCTATCCCAACCGCTAGACGAAGTCCTGCAAGGAGAGACTCGTACTCCGCCTCGTTATTCGACGCATTAAATGCGAGACGAAATGACTGTTCAATTACCTCACCATACGGGGATTGTAATCGGATACCGATCCCGGAACCCTGTTTTGAGGACGCGCCGTCCACATGAAGTATCCAAGGTCCTTCATTTTCTTTGACTTCCACGGAGTCCAGAGGTAGTTCGATCAGAAAATCTGTGAGGACTTGAAATTTCAAGCTTGTCCTTGTTCGGAACTGGACATCATACTCGCTTAGCTCAATTGCCCATTTAACCAATCTTCCTGACTGACTCGGACTATGCAAAATTGCCCTTAAAGGTTGCGTGGTTAGGATAATAACCGTATGAGATTGAAAATACGGTCTTAGTTTCCGAGCCGAAGTAATTACTGCCAGAGCTAGCTTTTCTATCATCGGATATCTTGACTCCGCTCCCGAAAAAGACTTGCTTACATAGAAAATCGGTCTTTCCTCGTTCCGATCCAATCGCACTAACACTCCACTTACTGCGCTGTCGGAAACCGATACGTACAAGAAAAGCTCTTCTCCGAACTCGGGTTTCGCTAACACAGGAGGTTTGGACAAATAATCTTTTAGATTTTTGAAAGCCTTTTCGCAATTCTCATCCCAGATGAAATTCTTGTTTGCTTTTCGGAGCAGATCATAGAATGGAAGACACCTATCGGTTGACCTCGAGATGAACCGGTTCAAGGCTGCTATCCGCCCTGTGAGTCGCTGAACTTCCCGGATGTTGCGAGGCGAAGTCATTGCCAGAAAAGCGTTCAACTGTCGCGGATTAGCTTCGAGTCCCCGCTCTGTGACAATGTAACCCAAAAACTCTCCCGAAGGAACTGCAAAAGTGCACTTGGTCGGGTTCAGCTTCATTCCGAACTTATTCAAAATTGCGAAGCACTGCTCTAGATGCTCAATATGCGAAGTGCTTGATATTGACTTTACCAGCATATCGTCAATATACACTTCCATCGTTTTACCGAGGAGATCTTTGAACATCATATTCACCAACCGTTGATAAGTGGCTCCGGCATTTTTCAACCCGAACGGCATGACTATATAACAGTAAGTTCCACGGTCCGTGATGAAAGCTGTCTTTTCCTGATCTTCCGGATTCATCAAAATCTGATTATACCCGGAAAAAGCATCCATAAAGGACATCATTTTGTGGCCCGTAGTTGACTCCACAAGTCGGTCGATGTGCGGAAGTGGGAAACTATCTTTAGGATAGGCTTTATTGAGATTGGTAAAATCTACGCAAACCCGCCATTTCCCATTTTTCTTCTTGACTACAACAGGGTTCGCCAACCAGTCCGGACATTTGACCTCGCGAATCAAACCGGCATCGAGCAGGCGCTGAACTTCGGCATTTACCGCCTCGGCTCGGTCTGGACCTAGTTTCCTGCGCTTTTGTTTTACTGGCTTGAAAGTCGGGTCAATGTTGAGCTCATGCGAAATGACCTTTGTATCGATCCCAGTCATCTCCTCAATTTTCCAGGCGAAGGTTCTTTGATTCCTTTTTAGGAAAGTTATCAGTTCGGCTCGGAGTGTTTCGCTTAATCCCGCTCCTATTTTCACAGTTTGATCTGGATACTCCTCATTAACTACCACTGGCTCCACGAGGTCACTGCTTATTTTTTTTACGGGATTTGCAGGCACCTCGAGCTGTGGTTGCTATTGAATTTTAAGCTTATGACTGGACATGTAACACATCCTCGCAGCTCGCTGACTTCCCAGGATTTGCTTCGCTCCGGACTTCGTAGGGAATTTCAAGCATTGATGATACGTTGAAGGTACTGCTTTCATCTCATAAATCCAGGATGTTCCCAAGATAACATTATAAGCAGCCGGACGATCGAACACCGTAAACTCAGTCATTTTGACTATGCCTTCTGCGCATACCGGGAGCACAATCGTTCCTAATGACATTGAAGTTTCGCTAGTAAAGGAAACCAAAGGCGATGGTGGCCCCCTTATATCTCGCTTCGATATCCCCATTCTTGTCAAAGTATCGAGGAAGATTAAATCCACCGAATTCCCAGTATCAATGAGAACCCGAGATACTTCGCAATGCGCAATATCGAGTGTTATGACCAGAGCGTCATCGTGTGGTTTGTCAAGTTGACTGGTTTCGCTTTCGGAGAATGTTACTTCGGGTAACTGTTCCTCAGTAAGCCTGGCCTTCTTGATAATCGGGGGGGGTTGCCCTCCGTTCGTGTTGCTTGATTGCACTTATGGAATCCCGAAAGAGCTTAGATCCCCCCATAATCACCTGGATTTGCTTCTTCGGTCCTTTAAAAACATCAGGGGACTGGATCCTTTTGGTTTTCTTGCTGGGAGGAGACGGTTCCTCTGTTGGTACTGTACGTTCCGACGGATGAGTTTGTTCGAGCTCCGAAACGTCGATTTCGGCTATTTCCCCAGATGCGAACTTGGCAGCCAGTAACCTTCCTAGAGCCTTGCAATCTTTCGTAGCATGCCCATTGACTTTGTGGATCTCGCAGTAGGCGTTTGGGTCACGAATCCACTTGTTACTCGGGAAAGCGCCGTTTTTGCTTTTTGGCGAGAAAGACTGCTTCGCAGGCGAATTCTTCGGAGAAACCTTTGGCTCCTCCCGACCTACTGAGAATGTGCTAGCTCCAGGCTTTCGAACTTCAGGTTGAACAGGCTTCTTCTGAGGAAGAAGTTGAGCAGGTTTTGGAGCTGCCTTGAACTTTTTTGCTAGAGCGGCCCGCTCTTCTTCCGCGTTTATCCAGTTCGTTGCCCGATGGAGGGCGTCTTGAATAGTGGCTGGTCGGTTAACAACCAACTCTTCCCGGAAACGGGATTCGTGCCATAAACCATTCTTGAGTGCAGCAATTGCTGCGGAATCAGACAGGTTTGGGATCTGGACCATAATCTCTTTAAAGGAGGTGATGTAAGTCCGGAGCGGCTCTCCGGCTCCCTGTGAGAGGTTCCACAGCTGGGCATCAGTTACATCGCTCTTGATGAAGTATCCGTACTGCATGATGAAAGCAGTGGATAGTTGCTTGAAGCTATCGATCGATCCTTCTTCTAGTTGAGTAAACCAGGTCAAAGCCGGCCCGGATAGGTTCTCGGCGAAGAGCTTGCATAAGCCTGCGTCTACTTCGTTGGGCTCCAAATGTACCCGACCTGCGGTCACCTGAAAAGACGCTAAAAATTCTTTGGGATCTCCCTTACCATCGTACCCCGGAAGTTTTACCTTCCTTTGGTCTCGAATTCGCAGGGCTACAATTCGTGGAGTAAAAGGAGTCCTTCTCGTCTCCTCGATCACTCTATCGACTTCGGGAGCCGAACTGGTGGCTTGGTGAACCCTCGAACTCATTTCCCGAATCTGATTTTGTAAGCTCTGGATTTCCGGGCTGAATGGAAGGTGAGGCGGATGGGACTCGGTTTGAGGATGGCGCGGGGTGCTGCCAAGATGAATGGGGAGAGGTGTTCTGGATGGAACAAAAGGACCGCCGGCCGAATTTGGAGGTGCTTGAGCCTGACGGGATCCATCTCCAGGTTCACTCTGAGAGCCAAGAGGCAAAGAAGATGGGAGTGCGTTGTTCGGGGAAAAGAGTCTAGGATCTTGAACCTCCGAAACGTTTGGACCATGAAAGTCCAAATGGCCGCGAGGTCCGCTGGTCCGCAAAGTTCCTGCAAGAAATGTATCAACCCGATCCGCATAAGCATTATGGGCTGACCTGATTTCGGAACAACTCGCTGTGAGGACTGCGATTTGGCTGCCGCTTTGCTCTTCAAATGCTGAAAGCTTCTCAGACAACGCAGTGGTGGCGAGCTGCTGCTGGTCGGTCTTCTCGGACAGATCTTTAAGCAACTTCTTGATCTCGTCGAGGACTGAAGCCGGATCCGCTACGTCTGACATCTTTCCGATTGATATTCTAGAGTAAAAGACTAGAAATCCCCTCCTTCTAGCGCCAAATTGTGGATGTCGGAATCCGCAATACAAGTTTTATGATGTATATCGGATCGTCTAGTCTAGCTAATTCGAACAACAATCGTCAAAAGAAAACAAGAGAGTCAAGTGTGTGTATCTGTTTATTGATCAAGAAAAAAAAGCCTCTCATTACAATGGTTTTTGTCTCCTATTTATAATTACATGATTTGAAACCGAAGTCGCTCGTCAAGCCGCAGATCTCGCCTCCATTATTGCTTCCGTTTCGAATCTTCCCGATCTCGCACATCCCGTACAATCCGCCTTTCATTTAACTCGCGGGATCTCGCCGTTTTACTCGAACTGGGCTTGAACTTATTGGGCCGCTCTTTTCGTCCCCTGGACCGGGCCGACGGCCCATTTCGTCTCACTGATCCACTATCTTTCCGGGCCGGATCCGAACTGCGGGATCCGACACCAACAATCTCCATTATGCTTCCCCAAGTAGAACCTAAATAGCAAAACCTCTTTAGCTATTCACGTTCGATTAAATTTTGTATGTTATTCTTCTCTCTTCTTCGTTTTTGTTTCTTAGATTAAGTTTCACTTTTTCTATCTAAAAGTTGGTTTGATTGATCAGGTGACGTTTAAGGAAGCGGACACAGCGATGAGGGCGTGTCAGAATATGAATCCTTAAAAATGATTCAAGATTCTTTTAAGCTAAATACTTAAAAATGATTGTTACTTCAAAACAGTTGTATAGAGATTGCTTTAGAGATGGCATAGCAGTGACAAGGTGTATTAAGCTGAAACACTAGAGTACTAAGGCATATGAGTAGTAAGGTTTAACACAAAATTTGTCTCAACAAATAGAAGTTTTATCAAGCTAAGGCATATGCATTTGGTCGTGTTCATCGATTCGAAACACATTTGTGCAAACGTTAGATAATATCAAAAGATAAGTTCTATTACATCCACAGTTTTTTGTGTGTGATATTTTAATTCATTATGCAACTCTCGACTCAAAATGTTATTTAACAATCTTTTTTGGTTTAATATTGTTAATAGCATTTAACAAATGACATATTTCGTATTGGCTTTTACAAAATTGTTAATTTACAAAAATTAGAAACAATCGGAAAAAAAACCCTGCGTGGGTATTCACCTAGTGTTTTTAAAAACTTGAAAGATGAGAACAAATCAAAAGAGGAAGATTCTACATTTTTTTCTTCTCCTGCAAGAAATTAAAGAAAATTTATTAAAGATCTTAGATATTATATTTGTTAAAATCAAAATCAGAAAGAAAAGCATACATAGAAAACATTAAACATGAAAATAAAAAAAAAAAACATATATGATGCAAACAATAACAAAACTTCAACCTTATAAAAATAACAAAACTTCAACCTTATAAAAATCGTAATTATTAAAATTGTTTATAAAATTTTTTTAAAATAACAAAATTCATTATTCTTAGCACCTTCCAAAAAAAAAATTGGGGAAAAAATCATGTCAACGTTTAAAAATAAATAAATTGGACTTTAAAAAAAAACATATCTAATGATAAACCACAAACTTTTGATTTTATAAAATATAAATTTTTACCTTTATTCTTAGAAATCTAAATTCTTCTAAAATTATGTTCTAAAAACAACAGAAAAATTAATGACACCTTTAACAATAAAAATGAATTTTTTTCTATCAAACTTTAGAGGCTTAACTCGCTCGCTCTAACGCATCACCTCGATGTTCATGACGAAGATGATAGTCTTTTTTAGTTTAGCTCGTTAAGAAATCTGTAGCACAATTAAAAAAAGATAGAGATTAGCAAAATTTTAGTAAAATTTAGTTATTAGATTATTTACATATAATGAATCTAAAACCCAGTTTGACCATAATCAAAAACGAAAAATACATACTTTTCGATGCACTGATCCCACTCTTAGTTGCCGTGAATGGCCGGTTACAATTGAACTGCAAAAAACAATACGAAATATATATTAGTGATACATATTTTGAAGAAATCTAGAATTTTCTAGTTGTAGAGAATTGAAAAGAAGAAAAAAAAACAATAAATATTTTAGCTAGAGAAAGAAACAACAAAGAAAGAACAAAGAAAGAGAAATCATCCAAGTTTTGTGTTTGGCGATGGTAAATGGAGTTTAGGTGTTTAGTATTTATAGGAAAACTAATTAGGTTTCGCTAATTCATAGAAATCTTCGGAAAAAAAAATAATAACTGCCACAAGATATCAGGGAGTAAATCTTTTATATTGTTAATTGGAATATGCTAGGATTATGCATTTATTTGAGTATTTAATATATTTCTATAATTCGTTGGGGATTTAAATATTAACTAACCCTAATTGTGTCGTTAAAGATAATATGTTGAGATTTTGGCAAGTTTGTTAAACGTGTAATCTTTAATTCAAATATTTAATGCTAATTCGCGAATAAAAAATTGAGATATTCTCTAAATTTTATACCAACTATTATTGGAAATGATTGATGACACAATTGCGATTTGGTAATATGCTATTTATTTAGATTAGTTGGTGCAATTAGTTACCTATTAACGTTATTTTAGGGATTCGCTTTTAGAATAATATAGATTTTATAGTTTTAATGTCATAAATTCATCATATTCTGTTGCCTAAATCAGAAAATATTACCAAAAAAGATTTTTTTGTGATATTAAATATGAAAAATGAATTTATTACTAATTAATGTCGTTTTTCTTTAAATACATTTTTTCTTTATAATTTCATAATATATATATATATATATATAGTTAAAATCTGGACATTTATTATGAGCATAAATATGAAAACGATTTCCCATTAAAATCGGCCATTTATTAGGGTCATTATTATGAAAGATTATTTACCATTAAAATAGGTAACTTATTTGTAATTAAAGAAACATTAAATGGAATTGTTATAGCAATTATACTCAAAAGATCG
>NW_003302296.1:0-8943 GCF_000004255.2 Arabidopsis lyrata subsp. lyrata | reverse complement strand
ATATAAAGAACTTCAACCTTGATTGTTAAACACAGGGTTGGTGATGGGCTTATCGACACCGTCTACCACTACGCTGATGATGAAGTCGGTGGATGTGGTGCAACTGGAGATGGTGACACCATGATGCGCTTCCTCCCTTGGTAATTACCCAATCTCCTTGAGTAGTTTTATATTTTATTTCTATCTCAATGCATTCTAATGACCAAGACAGGTTTTTCTCAGTGTTTTGTGATAGTTACTAATGAATCTTGTCTTATTCTTGTGGCGCTAAAATTGAATATTGAGCATCTAAAAGTGAAAGGGTATGTTTTATCATGTGTTAAATAAAGCAAACTTCTTCTTCTTCTTCTTGGTTGAGGTTTAAGTTACCAAGTTGTGGAGAGCATGAGACAAGGAATGAAACCAGAAGAAGCTGCTAAAGACGCAATCTCGAGAATCGCAAGGAAGTTTCCAGATTTCGTGGGAGCCGTTGTGGCTGTTGACAAGAACGGGTCTCACTCAGGAGCTTGCCATGGCTGGACGTTTCAGTACTCAGTCCAGAACCCTGACATGGACGATGTTCAAGTCTTCACAGTGCTTCCATGAAACCAGTAAATTAACTACTACTAATCTTATTGAATTGTAGAATTAGTAGTCTATTTTGTTGGTATAAAATACACCACTACTTAATCTTATCGAGTGAGTTTCTTGAAACTATGGGTCATGGATCATAGGATTGAAGGTTTCTAAAAGTGATTGTAGTAACAACAAAGAAACGGCACGAAGTTCATGTCTGGAAATATGGAATGGCAAGCTCGTTTGGAAAATTTTGTTTTCGCTTTAATATATATATATATATAAAAGATTTTCTGATTTGTCTGAATCGATCAGACAAAGAGAGTAAGGAATTTTGTTTTTCTCTAAACAACAAAAACATATGAACATAGTTGACTTTCTGTAATTAGTGATTGAATATAACATTTTTTTGTGGAAACACGAGCACATAAAAATTAGAAGATTCCTCGGTATATCCTTGACGATTCTATATCTAGCTATTTAATTAACTTATGTTTTAATTATCATAAAGTTTAGTAAGAAAATTGTAAAAAAGAGAAGACGTGACATAAACGAGGAGAAAGTCATGCATCCAACTAAGTCCTAAGATTAGACATCTTATAATTTCAAGCTTGATCTTTAATATCTAAATCCACAAACTCAAATAAAATTAATAACCTGTATATCCATGAATTATGCACTCATATGCTAACAGTGAATCGATATTAAAATAATAGTGGATTGGGTTAACCAAACTAACTGTAGTTTCTTAAATTCATTATTTTGAGAAACCATGCTTTAATTTTTCTTTCGATGTAATCTAAAAGGTTCGATATATTGTGTTTTTTTTTTTTATAAACAATTCTCAAGCCTTTATTGAATATTTTATTCGTTTGACTTTCTATTTTTTTTTAGCAAAAACTGTAACCTGAGGGATATACCAACGTAGATCCTAAAGAAGTAAAACAGAGAAAGTCTGTATTATTTGTTTCAATGTATGAAGAAAATGAATTAAAATAAAAAAAAGGATTTAGTGAGCTGACTATAACAGTATATAAATGAGATTGTGGCGGCAACAACGTGCTTGCTTGTGTCCTAATTCTTCTCTCTCCGTCAATTATTTCGTCTTAAGAAAATGTCCTAAGATCACCAAACATAGGGTTCTTGTTTGTTCTCTGCTTGAACAGAACTACAAGGTAAGCTCTGTTCTGTCTGAAGCTCCATTTCTCTGTTATATTTACATCTTAATTCTTCTCAATTAGCCTGCAAAACTCTATCTCTGACTCTGAATTCTGCAAATTTTATATTTCAATCTTCTTTCAGGAGTTTGAAACTCTGTTTTTAAGTTTTAGATTAAACAATGGAAGAGAAAAAAGTAGTAAGAGCGTTAAGCGAGCACCTATCACTACCTCCTCCACCATCTCCTTCTGTAGCGGTAGCCATAAATGGGAAGAAGAAGAGCAAATACGTCGCTTTTTGGGCTCTTGAGAAGTTCATACCTGAAGGTTTCACTGATTTCAAATTGCTTTATGTTCGTCCTCCTGTCAGTTACATCCCTACCCCAAGTAAGTTGTGACTTAAATGTTTCATAATCTTATAATTTATGCAAAAGATCAATGTTTTGGGTACAAAGATCGAGTTTTTCTTATTTTGGGTATGGTTCGATTTCAGTGGGGAATACGATATCGGTATCAGAGCTTAGGGACGACGTAGTATCAGCTTACAAACAAGAAGTGGATTGGAGCACAAACGAGATGCTTCGTCCCTACAAGAAAATGTTTGAGAGGAGAAAGGTTCTGTCTCAAGAACTAAATCTTAAACTCTCGTGTTTTTTTTTTTTTTTTTCTGTTTTCCCAAATTCTGAAAAATGTACCATATTGAACCAAAAAAGGTGCAAGTAGAGGTTTTGGTTCTGGATTCAAACGAGCCTGCAGCTGCGATAGCGGAAGAGATTTCTGGAACTGGAGTCACAAAACTGGTAATAGGAATGTCTCTCCGCGGATTCTTTTCAAGAAAGATCGATATGTCTTCTATGATCGCAACAGCTGTTCCGAGATTCTGCACTGTCTATGTGATCTCGAAGGGGAAACTAGCTTCCGTGCGTCCTTCTGAGTCAGACGCTAGCGGAAGCATAAGATTCGAGAGAAGCAGTTCCACAAGTGGCTCCACTGATAGTCCAAGACTTCCTCCTGGTAAAATTTTTACATAAATTAAATTGAATTGAGTCTTTAAAATGTCAGTTTTCTGAATCCCAAAAACTTGAAAACAGAGTACCAAGACTTTCTCTCGTTTGTTTCGGAAGGACAATCCCGAGTCTCTCCTTTTTCCCCTGCTCCGAAAAATTCGTTGGGAAGCAGCGCAGTGGTTCAGATGGATACGAGTTCTAGCGGGACGGACCAAGAGGAAGTATCTACTGGGAGAGGGATGGAGATTGTCCATAGCGGTATTGAAGGAAAGAAGAATAAGGATGAGAGCTTTAGCGCCTCGTTCCCAATGGGAACGGAAGCTTACAACTCGATGAGCTGGACGTCTAAATGGAGAGATCACGAGGATAGGAGAGAGATCAGGAGCTCTTCTTCGAGCAACAACCACGATCTAGCCAATATGGACTGGGGTGCCGTGGTTCCTGAGAACTATTCTTGGGTTTCTCATTGTGCCTCTAACATGTCTGATGGACTCCTCAGTGTCCATTCCATTACCGATAATCAGGTATCATTCTTGATTATTTGTCATTGATGCTGTTTTGTCCAGAGAAAACAGAACGGCTTTGTTCATTTCTCTGTCTCTGGAGTCAAGAATTGAGAGTCAGAGTCAGACTCACCATATTGTTGTGCTGACTCAGAGTCATAATATTGTCTTCATCTTGATTCTGTCACAACCATATGTTTTGGTTCGAAACTGAAATTGGATTTATATGTGTAGGTGAATCTGAACTTTGAGATAGAGAAGCTGAGAGCGGAGCTGAAGCATGTTCAGGAGATGTATGCCATGGCTCAAACCGAGACTGTTGGTGCTTCACAAAAGGTTTCATACAAGTTCTTGAACCTCATAGACCGTGGCGTTTTTATTTTTGTTAACATTTATGTGTTCTTGCTTTTGTTTTTTGGTTGCAGCTGACTGAGCTAAACCAGAGGCGGTTCGAGGAATCCGAGAAGCTTGTGGAACTGAAGGAAAAAGAAGAAGTAGCAAAAGATACAGGCTCAAAGGAGAAGCAAAGGTACAACGAGGCGATGAAGGAAGCAGAGAAGGTTAAAGAACTCATGATGAGAGAGGCTTTACACAGAAGAGAAGCTGAGATCAAAGCAGAGCGCGACGCTAGAGAGAAAGATAAGCTCCAGGCTTCTCTCGTCTCTCCCGGGATCCAATACCAACATTATACCTGGGAGGAAATCACAGCCGCGACTTCTGACTTCGCGGAAAATCTCAAGATTGGAATCGGAGCCTATGGAACCGTCTACAAATGTAATCTTCATCACACGACTGGTGCTGTCAAGGTCCTTCACGCAGGAGAAACTCAGCTCTCTAAACAGTTTGATCAAGAGGTTGGAAAACCATACCAAAACTCGTATTATCCTCATATAAAGAGCGGTTTCGGATTAACTCTCTGATTAGTAATCAGAGTCTAAATGTTTTGTACTTCTGTTTTGACAGCTTGAGATCTTGAGCAAAATCCGACATCCTCACCTAGTCCTCCTCCTTGGGGCATGTCCCGAACGAGGCTGCCTTGTCTACGAGTACATGGACAACGGAAGCTTAGATGACCGGTTGATGCTAGTCAACAACACACCACCGATCCCTTGGTTCGATCGTTTCAGGATTGCATTAGAAGTCGCTTCAGCGCTTGTATTCCTCCACAAATCAAAACCTAGACCCATCATTCACCGTGATCTCAAACCAGGAAACATCTTGCTTGACCACAACTTCGTCAGCAAACTTGGAGACGTTGGTCTGTCAACAATGGTTAACCAAGACGATGATTCATCCAATCTAACCATCTTCAAGAAAACCAGTCCCGTGGGCACGCTCTGTTACATCGACCCTGAGTATCAGCGTACCGGGATTATCTCACCTAAATCAGATGTGTACTCCCTCGGAATTGTGATTCTGCAGCTATTAACAGCGAAACCCGCGATAGCGATTACTCATATGATGGAAGAAGCGATCGGAGACGATGCTGAATTTATGGCAATCTTGGATAAGAAAGCTGGGTCTTGGCCCATCAGTGAGACCCGTGAGTTAGCCGCTTTGGGATTGTGTTGCACGGAAATGAGACGCAGAGACAGACCGGATCTTAAAGATCAAATCATCCCGGCTTTGGAACGGCTCAAGAAAGTTGCCGACAAAGCTCAAAACTCGCTCTCGAGAACTCCATCTGGTCCTCCATCTCATTTCATTTGCCCACTCGTAAAGGTTCAAATAAGCCCTAAATCCATGATTAGTTACTTGTCATACAAGAAATCATTTTCCTTCTCGATTGTGACCTAATTTGTTTTGGAGCTGATCACAGGGAGTGATGAACGAGCCGTGCGTGGCTGCGGATGGGTATACGTACGATCGGGAAGCTATAGAGGAATGGCTGAGAGAGAATGATACTTCACCAGTGACGAACCTTCCATTGCCTAACAAGAACCTTCTTGCTAATTACACTCTTTACTCAGCAATCATGGAGTGGAAATCTAATAAACAGTAGAGAGAAACAGATTCCACAAAATCTTTTATTGGTGTGTTTGTCTCTGTGCCTCCTTTGTCTCTGTTCCGAGGATTTGTCTCTTGTGTGATGAGATGCAAAATTACAATAATACAACATTAGAGAAAAAGAGAGAGAGGAAAGTGTCTTTTGATTTAAGCTTATTGTGTTTTGGAAATATGTCTCGTGTTTCTTCTACTCTCTGATGGTAAAAATGTAAGGGGGTGTTATTCGTTAGTGGATATTAATAGAGTTTAACTCTAACTCAAATTTAATGTTATTGGTTCTCAGATTGTAAATACAGATTTCAAATCAAGTGTTATTGGTTCTCAGATTTCTAATGTCTATATTAAAAGAGTTTAAAATCAAGTGTTATTGGTTCTCATATTTCTAATCTATATTATTAATTGGGAATCACTCAAAACTAACAAACCTTATTTTGGTAGATTAATTACAATAAATGCCATTAGAATTATTGAATTTAAAACAAAAAAAAAGAAAAAGATTCGAAAAAAATATATTCAAAAAGTATATATATTTATTTCATTGGAGCATTAACAATATATATTCAAAAAGATTTTTCTGGCTTTTGTATCCAAAACTTAAACAAAGTAAATTTACTGTTATGATTTAATAAGATTTCCATATATAACAATTGACAATAATAAACTCAAAATAATAAAAATGAAAAATACATCTGTTTACGATTAAATCAAATCTTAAATTAGTTTATGAAATCATATCACGAACAGTTATTATACTTGCCAAATATAACTCTAATTATAGATTACTATTTTTATTTTTTTTAAATCAAGCATATAACTCGAATCTATATTTAATACTTTGATTCGCAAATATATTGTTAAGATTATAATAGTCTGTTAACCCTAAATATTGAAACTGAATTTTTGTATCCTATAAATATAGAAGTCGATTATTCAGTACTACTCACTAATTATACGTGTTTTCTAAAGGACTTCAATGAAACACATGGTGCTATTTCTTGAATCTTCTTCTCATTTAATAGCAATGTGTTGTTCATGTGTGAATCTGTTGGTTGTTTTATATAAAAACAATCGATTGTTTTGACTTAAATACAAAGATAAATCTAAACGTATACAAAAAAAATTCCTTTTGTTTTTCATTTTGACAGGTAAACACCTTTCATACTGCGATACGTTTTCTACATATTACGGATCTTGGCCATCTAATGCAAGGAATATTGAATTCATGTGGTTTGGATTTTATGTGTTTAGTTCTCGGTTTGTGTTGTATTATTGTATTGTTTTTTGTTCTAACATATACATAAATACGACATATAAACTAATTCACAGAAAAAGATTGAAACAAATCATTGATCTTACAAAGCTAGACAGAGTGAATGCATACTTCTTTCAACAAATTTGACACAAATACATGAGTAGACTATATTTCTAAAGAAAAAATTCACTGAAGTAGGAAAAGTTGTAGAAAAGTATCCATATCAAAGTAAGTGTTCTTTGAATAAATGTAACGGTAAAAAATGAATTAAGACGAGCAGGAAGAGAAATTGTCTAAGTTGTAGACAGGTAAATGAAGTTCTAACGCTTGCAGTAGAACTCGAACATGAATTTTTGATTCTCGAGTGTCCCTCATGGCTGCAAATCAACATTCCATATTTGTACTATCAAAAGTTATTTATGTCCTATTTAAATTTTAGGACGGATCGACGAATGAGCGGGATGGGATGAGATTCCTAAGAAATGTCGGGCCAGCTAGTAGCGGAGGAGGCCGGAGTTGGGTCTTTTTTTTTTCTGATTAATTATTTTGTCTTTTTTTTTTTTTTTTTGGACAAAAATTATTTTGTCTAAACAAAATTGAAACTAAACCGAATACCAAACTGATATGAGGTAGGATAATGAATGTTATACCAAATAAATACATCTACAAACATAATCCCGCACGAACGTGCGGGTCCGAATCTAGTATCTATATTAAAAGAGTTTGAAATCTAGTGTTATTGGTTATCATATTTACAATGATCAATTAAAGTTTCATGTTATTGGTTGTTTGACATATTTTCACAAATGTTTTGATTTGAAAAGATACTAGTTCCTGACCCGCACCGTCGTGCGGGTTGTAAGTTTTGGTAAATGGTTTTGCTTAAAGTTTGTAATGATATTTTTTGTGTTAGTGAAATATATAATAGAATATATATCATAATTCATAAACTTGTCATAATATTTGATAAATTTTTGTTTGTGTTTATAAATTAGTGTGTTGTGGAATATAATTCAAATATTAAAATTTTAAAGATTATGAAATTTAGTAACTTGTAAATTATATAATTGGTATTTAAATAGAAAATTTTATAATTTAATATATTGTAATGAAAATATGATTTTACAAAAAAACTGTTAATCTCTGGCCCATTAGTGTTGGAGAGTTATTTTGTATTGGGCCGAGTATGATGTTAATAATACATTTCTCCTTAACCCATTTAATGTTTCAGTTTATGTAAACCGACTGAACATAAAAAAAAAAAAAAACAATTTGGACAGTTTTTCATTTCAGAAGTCAGAACAGTCGTTGTCTCATCAAAAAAAAAAAAAAAACACCCACCGATCAAAATTTTCATACTCGATCGATCTAAGTCTAATTTACGAAATCTCATGTAATTCTCTATTTCTTCTCCGTTTTGTAAATTGTGAATTCTTTGAAGAGGTAAGCTTATTAGTGAATCTGATTTATACTTTAAACCATTTTTTATATGGCGATTGAAATCCAAATCTGAGTAATTTTTTGTTTGCGTAGTGTTCTTGGCGAAACAACATCAGGAAGCCGGATTTTCTATGGGTAATTATTGTCAATTGAATTTTCATTATTATGTTTTCACTATAAGATCTAGTTTTAACTGGTTTGATAGAATAGAAAAAAAAACTTTAATTACCAGTGCACCGAGCGTTTTTTTGTACGCCTTGCTAATCGTATCAATATATTGTATTTTTTGGAAAGAGTTAGAGTTAATTTAGTTTCCATATAGATTTCAATTTACAATTTTGTTTAATGATGTTCACATTAGATGAAGATAAACAAAGGCTACAAATTGATAAGATTTATACGAAACAATAGCTTATATCAAATCTGCAGAATCTTGTATTAAACTAAATTAAATGTTTTCAGGTAAAGCTTCACTTGGAGCAACATAAGAATATGGAGGCTATCAAATTTGTTCATTGGAGCAATGCCTCAAATCTATATGTGAAAGGTTAGTGAGATTATCTTTTATAGACTTTTGTTATTAGAATTTCATAATTACTTTCTGTTATTGAGTGTATTTGATGTTAGTTCATATAGAAAATTGTGTTTTCCCGTAGTATGTTTCAATAAAAGTACTTAATAAGATATGGAAAGTTATAAAAATGTTGGTATGCTTCTGCAAACGAAATTGTTAACTTCATATAGGTTTGTCTTTAAAAATAAAAAAACAAAAAAACTTCAACTTAGTAAAAAAATAACTTTAACTTAACAAAATTTAGCTGTTTGCAGTAAATTAATGTTTTCAAATAAAGCTTCAATTGGGTAACAACAGAATATGGAGGAGTCTATATTCATTAGAGCAAAGCCTCAAAACTATATGTCAAAAGCGTAGATCTATTGAGTTTTATAGACTTAGTTAATACATCTTCATATTTACCTTATGTGATTGAGTGTACTTGATGTTAGTTCATATAAATAACAGT
>NW_003302297.1:8629-9531 GCF_000004255.2 Arabidopsis lyrata subsp. lyrata | reverse complement strand
GACGGTTTAAGGGTCAATTTTGAATATTTTGTCATTGACGAGCATATCTTAACAAGACTATGTATCTGTCATGGAAATATCTGGACCAAAAAAATACTACTTTTCTAAAGTAATTATTTGCAAACGTGGTTAAACTGAACAATTTTTTTTTAAAAAAAAACATTAATTCAAACATCTATTCAATGTATATTTAGTTGTAATTAAAAAATAACATATGGTACCTATTCTTTTAAGTTTTTTTTTCCCCTCCTTTGAAGCTAATAGTCTTTAGGTTTTGGTTCCTCTTTGGGTTGTTGTTGTTGTAACTACTTGTAATACAGTTTTGTCTCACCATTTGGGATTTTTGCATGACACGATAATGATTATCAAAGCTCAACATGGCACGCTCTAGTCTGGGCCGCCTCTAGAAGCCACCTCTGAACTCTGTTCTTTCTTCCGATCTCCTAAAATATGTTTTGGTCAAATAAATTAATAGCTTAGTGATTATACTATTTGGTTCTTGTTCTATCATTGACCATTTCGCTTTTATATACGAGTTACTTATCAAAATTGTTGTTTTTTCGTATGTATTCATCTTTTCGAATATTGTAAAGATTTGTTTCACCTAACATCTATACCCATCTTTGATCATTGACAAATATATACATATTAGAATGGCCTTAGAACGTGTTAGGCATCTTCCTACTATTATCATATTACCTAATCTCCAATTTTATAACATTTTTTTTCTTTTTCTTAAAGAGTTAGGATGTGATTTCGAATATCTCTGTTCATCTTTTTTTTTTCTGTGCAATTAATCTGACCCAATGCCTTCGACAATTTTTTCCAATCTGACAACTTTTGAATATGGAACTTAGTCAATGGTCAACACCTTGCTAATTGCACCAAACAAACTTCCATTT
>NW_003302297.1:0-8074 GCF_000004255.2 Arabidopsis lyrata subsp. lyrata | reverse complement strand
TATTAACAAACCCATGTTCTCAGCACACTTTTCGGTAAAAAAACCAAATAAGAAGAATCCACGCATAACTCATAAGGGTGATGGGTTTATATAATTTACATCAAAGAAAGCCATCGAGCTATACGATTAATTATCCATTTTTTTTAGTTTAAATGTATAAGAACAAAGAGTTGTTACGCATCATGACAACGTATTAAAACAAAAGAAATGAATAAAAAATTAAAACGAAAAATAAAAAGTGAGGATGAAGTTGTTGAATGAGTTGGCGAGGCGGCGACTTTTTCATACATTCCATTTACTTAATTCCCAAAGTCCTTCTCACATCTCTTTGTTATATAATGACACCATAACCATTTCTTCTCTGCACAACCTTAACAATAATAATATCTCTCTTCTAAGTAAAAAAATGGCAATGAATGGTTTGTCCAAGATGGCTGCAGCCGCCGCAACTGCTCTTCTCCTAGTCCTGACCATTGTCCCGGCCACAGTAGCTGTGACTTACACGGTGGGAGACGGTCAACAATGGGACAGTGGTGTGGACTACACAGTTTGGGTTGCCGGAAAGACTTTCAGGGTTGGTGACATTCTAGGTAAACCATCATCCGAACCACATTAGTTATAACTTTTATTTATATATAGATTCATTCAAGCTATAGTTCAAAAGTTGTAGTAACGTAGTCGAACCCAAGTGTAGTTTGACACGGTATTGGTTTTGGTGATTCAAATTATATTAAGTTTGCTTTAGTAATACCAAAAAAAAAAGGAAAATATGTGTGATTTTTTTTGTTTATTTGGTCTCAGGTTCTTAAATATAGAAACAGTTAAAAAAAAAAGAAGAAGACAAGAAACAATTCTTTACTTGTTTTAGTTCTTTACAAATTTATACGATGTTGAAATTGAGATAACTTATTCTACAACAAAACTCATTTTTAGTAACCAAATAATTTCGGACTATTGTCCCATAATCTTCTTAGGTATGGCATAACTATTTACTTAGGTTTTGAATTCTTTTTATGGCGATTTGAAACAGAGTTCAAGTATGGTCGATCACACTCGGTGGATGAGGTTGACAAAGCCGGATATGATGGCTGAGGTTGACAAAGCCGGAACCATTCCGATGGAGACACCAAAATCGATCTTAAGACAGTAGGAACGATGGAGACACCAAAATCGATCTTAAGACAGTAGGAATAAAGTATTTCATCTGTCCTACACCTGGTCATTGTGCCAATGGCATGAAGCTAGCCGTTACTGTCTTAGCCGCCTCTGCCGGACCTCCGGCCACTCCCACGCCCCCGTCTACAACTCCGGGAACTCCTACCACACCGGACTCACCTCCGGCTGGCGGATCACCCACCACACCCACACCTGATTCAGGGTCAACTTCTCCTCCTCCACCAAAGCCAAGTGGTGCGTCAAAGGGAGTGATGAGTTACGTTTTGGTCGGAGTCTCGATGGTTTTGGGTTATGCTTTGTGGATGTAATTGGTTTAGTGAGCCAGGGTGGAGTCAGTGCTTTTGCTTTTTAAATTATTTTGGTCTTTGGTTGTAAGAGAATTTGGGTATGTGTGATACGTCAGAAGCTCTTCATTATTCGTAGGATTTTATTATTCGGCATTTGATTATCGTTATCATCATCACATTACTCACTTATTGTTGTAATAAATTATTACTTAATTTTTCCTTTCATTTTTCGTTCGTGTGGAACCACATGTACAGTTGTGATCCACCATCCCCTCATAGTTTACAATTGACTATATATATTGTGTAGATTAGTTAGTTTAATTTTAATATATATGTTATCAAGAATGAATTATGTAATAAGCTCAATCAACAACCAAGAGAAATGATCAATTCGTAAAAGAAATGATTGTTAGCATTTAGCAATGCATATATTCAAACTGTAGTTGTCAATGATTTAAAAGATATATAAACAAATGCAACTTGGGATAGGTAGTATTCGATTAGCTGTAGCTTTTAACTTTTTTTTTTTTTTTGTCAATCTGTAGCTTTTAACTTTAAAACTCTAGATATGTGTATATTGCAATTATTATTTTAATGGTTATTTGAACAATTTTGGGCCGAACTCATAAAAGTCGAAACCTCATATTGATGGCAAAATTAGGTGTTCGTTTTTTTCTTCTAACAAAAATATTGTTAAAGACTTTATATTATGTAAAATAAAAAATAAAATAAAAAAAGACATGAGAAGCTAAAAAAGAGACACGGTAGCATTGGATTTTTTATGTGGAGTTTTCTTTTTTTTGCGAAATGAGTAAATATCATTAAAATGAAAGGTAAGCATTACAAACAAGGCCTATATACTTTGGGTTTTGGCAAAAAAGGAATAGAAAACAAAGCACAAACCACAAATTCTAGCAGTAACGATTTAGAAGACAAACAAGAGACCCTTAGTACAACCAGAGCCCCATAAGATTACGAAACTTCTTCATATGCCTTCTGGCTGTGATGGTATTGATAATCTGCCGGTCAATATCTCTGAAGATGTTAAGCGGAGGGATCGAAATCTGATTATGGATTAGATTGTTCCTCTGCCTCCAAACCGAGTAGACCAAGGCATGGAGAATTATAAGACGAAGCGTAGGAGGAGAGGAACTGGTCTGAGCCTTTGTCCATTGAAGCAGAGAATCCCAGGTTGCGAAGGCAAACCAAGCCTGGACAGAATCTTGTCCCAGATTACCCGAGTGAAAGAGCATTCCAAGAACAAGTGATCTCTTGTTTATGTGGAGTTTTCATGTCAATAAATATGATTAGCAAAAAGAAATTAGAACTTTGCATGACCAAATTCAAGTACTTGGTCAATCACAGCTTTAATCCGTATCCAAATTTTAAACACATGAGAAAAGATGTGTAGAACACAAACCACAAGGCAATGCCTAGGACTAAGCATAATACCCGAACCCGAAGAACCGAACCGAACCCGACCCGAAATACCCGAACCCGTTCTACTTCGGTTCCGGCTAATTACCCGATCGGGTTCTGTTTTCAAATAACTGTGGGTATCGGGTATTACCCGAACCGAACCCGATACCCGTGAGTACTTTTTATTACCCGAACATAATATACACATATGAGGACATATATACACTAATAACTTGAATATGTGACTTGTTTAATGATTTAAGTTATGGAACAAACTCTAAACAAAGTTTACTTCTTGTTTTATATTATTGTCTTAAGGAACAACTTGTTATAATTTCAGATCTTTCGGGTTTTATGGGTACTTTTATGTATGTTTGGGTATATTTGGACAAAGTTTGAGTAAGTAGTACTCAAACCCGAAATAGTTTTGGTTATTTATGGGTTCTTTAACCAATACCCGAATTACCCGGACCCGAAGTGAATCCGACCCAAAATTGTACATATAACCCAACGGGTCCAAAATTTCTAAACCCGAAAAACCCGAACCCGAAAGACCCGACCCGAACCCGACCCGAATACCCAAATGCCCAGGCCTAGCAATGCCAATGGAATTTGACCCCTAATCAAGAGTGTCCTTTAGGACATCACTCAAACTACGCGACTTTTCACACATTCCCTTAATTAAGCTTAATTTCTCATTAGTCGATTCTCACGCCTACATTTGTTATATAAACCATCACCATCTTTCCACCTCTTATTAACCATCTTCAATTAAGATATCTCTCCACATTCAAACCAAAACATGGCAATGAATTGTTTTGCCCAAGATGGTTGCAGCTGTAGTCGCTGTGACTTACAAGGTAGGAGACGTTGCTCAATGGGCCAGTGGCGTGGACTATACAGATCGGGCTGCGGGAAAGACTTTCAGGATTGGTGATACTCTAGTATATATTATAACTTATTGCACAAGAAAACTCTGTTTCTTTTTAACTAGTATATATTATAACTTATTGCACAAGAAAACTCTGTTTCTTTTTAACTAGTATATATTATAACTTATTGCACAAGAATGAAACAGAGTTCAAGTACGGGCCTGTACATATTCGGTGGACGTGGTTAACAAAGCCGGATATGATGGCTGCGACTCCTCCTCCGCGACTGAGAACCACTCCGAAGGAGACACCAAAATCGATCTGAAGACAGTAGAACCAAAGTATTTCATCTGTTCTACACCTGGTAACTGTCTAGGTGGCATGAAGCTAGCCATTACGGTCGTAGCCTCCCCTTCCTCTCCTCCCACCCCAGAATCGCCGCCGGCTGATGGAACACACGAAGCCGATTCAGGGTCAACCACGCCACCCCCACCACCTCCACACAAATGATGCATCAAGCGGACTAATAAGCTACGTGGTGGTCGGGAAGTCGTTGGTGTTGGCTTGCAATGTATGGATAATGAATTAAGGGTTAGAGCCAGTTTTTGCTTTTGTGTGAGCCAGTCAGCCATTCGTATTCGACATGATTATTGTGTAAATTAAGTGAATTTAACAGATTAGTGACAGCTAATCAGTTTTCTGATAATATCAAATTATCTATCAGTTAGTCACGAGTGTAAGAAGAATCTAGACTATAAGCGAGTTGATTGTAGTAGGCTTGTAGATCTAATAATTTTGTTGCTATCGAATAATTCTGTTGACTGCTTGTAAAGGCCATCTCTGCTGTTATCCACGCACAAATATTCACAGCAATAAACAATCAAAACAACTTTTAATACACAAACAAATGAAGTTTTAACCCCTGTTAAGAGTCCTTTAACAGTGACTGCTTTTGAATTTGTGGACATCACCAAATCATTATTATCCCCCACACACTAACATCAATCACTCACACAGTAACTAAAAAACCTCAACGTTGTTAGAAAACAAACCCATTTCAGCTACACACTCATTTGCAACCAAACCAAATTGAGATTTATCCCAACCTCTCTCTCTCTTTCACACTCTATTTCTTGTTTTAATATAACAAGTAACAACTCGGTTTTGGAGTTGTTACTTAGAAGTAGAACCACCAAACACAAGAAAAGGTCAAAGAAAGAGGCAGAAACAGCGCAGCCTTGTGTTATTCTGAGGTTAGAAACTCTTCTTGCTATTTATTATTATCGTAAGGGCTATTGATTGAGAAGAGCGTAGGAGGGTAAGTCCTCAAGATGCATTATGTCTTCCAGCATCAGCTCTCTCTCCAACTGTCTCCTTGTTGATTTCATCACCGTCTGTGTCATCCAAATATTCCAAGACAAAGCATCAACATGGCATCTGGGTATGTATGTATATATGACCAAACATCTCTGTTTTGTAACGACTACTACTTACGTTAAACTCCATGTATGAGGCGCGCATTGAAAGCCATTGCTGATCCATTAGCTTGAATGCAATGCAATAAAGAAGGTCAAATGCAGATTCGTTCTCTGCTTACACAAACACCCAACACATTCAGTGTCAAAATCAGATTAAAGGACCATGTGTAATAAAAAGGCTTTTCAATTTGATGAAAACAAAACAGCATAAGTGAGAGATTACCAGAAAGAAACTTCAGAAAAGTTGCCCCAACAATTGTTCGTGGTTTCACTGTAAATTTTAAAAGGATAAGTTGTCAGAGAACCCATTGATTACCTCAATACATTACTCATTATCAGAATGACAGACTATGAACAATACGAGACAGCTGCCTAATGCATGCAAGAAGATTCTATAGTAGTTATGGGCTTCCCAATCCTATGGCTTCAGATGTAAATAGCAACTATCACAATCATGAATCATGGTAGGTAAATAGCAACTATCACGATCATGAATCATGGTAGGTAAGTAAATTCATGTGGATGTATACCTGCTTCAAGGTCAAGCATTTGGATGAGCATGAATGTTAAGTTGATACCAGCAACAGCAAAGGGGTATTCCCACACAGACCGATCCCCAACCTGTTTCCTCAGAAGGTCCTGGAAGGATTTCTGCAGCATAAAGACACGTGGCGTTTGAACTAAGTGACAAAAGTAGATCAGCAAGAACTAAGATGTAAAGTCATGAACAACTGTAACAAATGAGTTATCGGGTATAAATCATACGTGACTTTACGCATGAATACATATATATATATATACAAGTGAAGCAGTGCCAATGAGTAATCGATAATATATGGTGCATGGAAAGTAAAAGTTATAAAGGAAAGGCAGCTCATTCTTTTCATAAAACATTTGTATATGTAGTATATAGGTATACCTGAAAGTTCCTAGCAAAGTACAGCAAGTTTTCAAGAGATATGAGACCACCACCCCTGCCAGATGATGCATTGTAAGTCAAAGAGAAAATAGATACAAGAAATAACTATAACACAAATGAAGAGGAAAGTCAGTGTTATACCTAAAATCTGTTGACGGATCTTTGCCCTGCCAACCCATCTCTTTCCACTGCTCAGATATTAATCCATGAAGCTCTTCTTCAGGAAAGGCAAGTTTCCACAGATCCCTCAGCGCTTCCTAAGACCGTATGACGAAGCAACAAAGTAATCATCAAAGCTGGTACATTTGAATTTATGATGCTAGCTAATAGTAAAAAAGCCAAGGGATGAAAAGATGCAGTATTCTACCATGTCCAAATGATGGTTTAAGTCAACTGTTTTAATGAGAAATTCTAAAGGCTTATAAACCCGCAAGGAAGTTGTACCTGATGCAAGGGTATTGTGCTATCATAAGCTACGTCAATGCGGTTCTGCAAGTTCTGCAAGGATTCCTCCTGCATGTCCCAACAATAGGGTATAAGTATACCTGGATACGCTTAGAAGTAGCCAGCTAATATAGCGAGGACAGAAACGTTATCTTAATGTAGGAAATAATAAAATATAAACTTCCAACTCGAACAGTGGAAAACTGAATACCTGAGCAGGTGTTAGATCAAACGTAGAATTTGCGTCACTATCTCTTCTCTGAGCACAAACACAAGAAAGACCCCGGCCTAACCAAGCTGCTGATCCAGGCACAGCCTCAGCTATAACAAAACAAATAAACTTCAATGGTTTCATTAACTAATCTAAATTTCCAATCCATAAAACTCCCTATAAGCATCACAATTCTATAAAAGCACACAGAAACAAAGCTTATAGACAAGTATACTACGAAATCTACCAAATACTAAGGGTTTAACATCATTCTCCTTGACAAAAAACTGGAATCCAAGTTAAGTACTAATAAGTGCATTAGTACTCTAATTCTAGAGACAAGCTGAAAAAAAAAAACATCAATAGCAGAGAATCCAGAAACCAAGCAATGCTCACAGAAAACGCATTAGTACAAATTTCACCCAAAAGACAGAAAAAATGCAACCACCATTGTAGAGAGATAAGCTTTGATACTAAGAGAGGATGGAAATTACCAGATGATGAATTGTAAACGCTCCCTCGTTCGAGACCCTGAGAAATCCGCCTGACAGCTACGAACGAGCCTTCTCTATCATCCATCTCTCGATTTCTCTTTTCTCGCTCCTCAGATTCACCTCAGAATCGCCATCCTGCGAACAATCAAATGCAAAACCAGATAACTTCATCAGCAATCGAATCAATAAGAAACCAATCGGTACATGATCAACTCCAGACGCAATGCGAATCACAAAAACGTCGCGATTGATACAGCGAACTTAAACAACCAAAAAAAAGAAAGTAAGAGAAGAATTCAATCACCGTCGAGAATCGAGGACTCAAACCAAAGAGCGATCAACTTCGAAACTAGTTATAGAGAATCCTCAAGAATCTTGAGCAAGAAACAAACTATGGTTTCAAGATCTAGTGAGTGCCGCCGGATTTTATCGGCGCTTGAGATAATCGGACGGCGAAATCAAGCGGAATGAGAGAATAAGGAAGAAAAAAGATTTCAGTATAAATTTTTGCCGTTTCTTTTATTTTTTTTTGATTAGAAATAAAATAAAAAAGGAAAATGAGATTTTTATAGTTACGTCAATTGTAACGACGGGCAGGGCTGGTGTACAGGTGGCAATTAGGCTGGAGGACCCCGCGCGTGTACTTCAATCGTTTTCAGCGTCGCCGTCACAAGTCGTACCGGAAAATTAAGAAAAGTGACTGGTTCGTTAGGTCATTAAGCATTGGTTAATTAATTTGGCTCCTTAAGTCAAACACTTTTATTCTTTCTTTTT
>NW_003302298.1:5949-9090 GCF_000004255.2 Arabidopsis lyrata subsp. lyrata | reverse complement strand
CGAAGGGGTTAAATTTATGGTGCAGAGCCGTGCACGTGGCATTATTGTCTCCTTTAATATTTGTATTGCCAGTTTTGGAGTACCGTGGACAATGGGAACATCCAAGATCGAGCGTGTCCGTGTGTGATTAGGTTAGGACGGTCGCTCATGAGTCATGAGGAATATGAGAGACCAAATTTTATGGATATTACAGATTTTATTTAATTTAATTTAATTTTAATTTTATCAAAATTATAGGTTTTCTAATTACTAGTTGAGATGTTTGTATTGTTAAAATTATTTACTTTCCGAAAATAGTATTGTCAAAATTTACAAGCGAGATAGCAGGATTTTGATGGAGTTCGTAAGAAAATAAAAGTGGTTTATAACATTGGTTAGTAGTCACTTAGTTGGAAAACCTATCTAGGACAAAAGCAGAAAGAGAATAGTGTTAGACTGATAAATAAATTTAATTCACCTCCGTTGATGTTCTTTTTTCAATTTTTCATAATTTTCCTCGCTTTTGGGATGAGATATATTCCGACCACAATCCGGCTAGTGTCTCGGTGGTGTGTCGAAGCCTTTCCTCTAAAGGTCTGCTCAAACGGCCCTCTATGTTCTTTGATTGAAATCGATCATTAGTATTGTCGACTCTTATTCGACATGAATTCCTTTTTGAGAGATGATTTACAATCTCGGATCTAGGATCCCGACGACTCTAATGGTGGATTAGAGGATGGTGACTTTAAGACACACAGATCTTATTGTTAAACATCATCTCCATCTCTGTTCGGCGGTTGTGGGCCTCTTTCTCTCACTCCCAAAGGCAATGACAAGTTTCAAAGATGGTATCTTTTCATTATGGTGCTCGAAAAACTTTGTTCTACCAATTGTTCTCTTTGGATATGAAGATTGTTCCTTTGGATCCAAAATTACATATTGGTTATTCTATGATGGAATATGGTCTTTGTGGTCGAGCGGCTTCGTCTCGCCAAGATGGATTAATCGGATTGCTCAAATCCGAGATAATCCATGCCATCTCATGTACTTGTTGTGTATGTTGGTGATTTATCAGGATCTTTTGTTGATCACACTTTCAAGTATGCTTTGGTGTTTTTGGAGGCAGTCAATCTTATACCGAGGTAACAAAAGGAGCCATCGACTCTTACGTCTACAAAATGACTTTTTATTGAAGCCATTTGAAGAAACTACAAGAACTTTTCAATTATGGCCATTGAAGAATATCAACAAAGGAATCGAGATTATGGATCTATCATGGGTGATATTTACAACCAATATTGTGCAATCGCCTGGTTCAGGAGATGAAAATGTTGGTGTGGTTAGCGATGTAACTGATGGATCGCAACCTTTTGATTTTCACAAAAAGTTTTGGCGCTACATAACAGAAAAGATAGCCCAACAAGAAAATCAAAATAGACTGACGACGAAGACGATGAAGGAAAATAACAGATTGATGAGTCTGTTAGCGTGTAAGGCTTACCTACATCCGGAAGCAACGTGTTTTTTCACTTTCTCGTTTATTTCGTACTACTTAAGTATTGGTTGTATGGTTTGCGGAACTTCAATTTGTATGCTCATTGATACATTTGTATTATCGTTTTCAAATTAATAATGAAGATGTTAAAAAAAAAAAAAAAAAATTAATTCACCAATTTTAGGTAAATAGTTTGGAGACTAATAAACAACCTAAAGTGATTATTTGCATATATGATCATTTCAAAGAGAAACAGTCTTTAGTTTTTGTTTTGTTAAAAGTACATAATTGAAAGATTGATTGCTTATTCTTCGGTCAGTTTTGTCCATACGAAAACCATGGAGCAAGAAGGGTCTGTGATAGTCGCCCCTAATCGACACCAGTCACAATGTCTGATGTAGTATTGCAGGCGAACTTCACCAACCTAAATAGTATATTTTCATCATAAAACAATACTCCCTCTGTTCCTTCAAGTTTGATATTTTGGTTTTTTTCTTTGTTCATGAAAGTTTGATTTTTTAGAATTTATTTAATGTATTTGTTTTATTTAAATTAATTAAAATGAAAAAAGAGGGTAATGATGGAATGTGAAACTCCCACTTTTGTTGTATTGTTAGTAACAAACACGTTATCTTCCATTTAAATAATCATATATTTTAATTAAATAATAAAAAATTTTGTTTCTTAATTTATGTGCAAAACTGAAAACATCAAACTTGAAGGAACAGAAGTAGTACATAATAAGTAGGCAACAAACGATGTAATATACTAAAACCATCGAACTAAACATAAATATAATCTCTTAATTATTCTCGTCGAAAACTCATGACATGGTACGTGTTCTCTCCATTTTCCGTTGCCTTAATTAATACGGTGAAGGTGCCGGCACGTAAGGCATGTGGTCCATTGATGTAGCCGGCTCCGGTGCCATCTCGCCCAACCTAACCGGTCCAACCGGTCCGGGAGTGTCCATTACAATTCCCGAGCTCCTAATTTCCGACATCGCTCTTCTTGACTTTCCTTCTTGTGATTCACATAGCTTTGGCAAATACACTCCTATAGCAAACCAAACAAATAAATTATAAACCGCAATCTGTTAGATTAAAAAGTAATTTTAACCGTACCGGTCTCCCCAAAACCGTACCTTCGCCTGCAGCAAGGTTGAAGAAGAGATCGACGACGTTAGGGCATTGGTTTAAGCATTTAACCGAGCAGAGTTTCTGTGTAAACCGGGATTCCAACAATGCGTCCGAAGATATACCCAAAGATTTCCTGTCTAGACCACACGCTTTAATGCACTCGTCTGATTCAATTATGTTTGTGACCTTGTCCGCTTCTATCTCCGATGATCGACATGTGTACACCTCGATCCCGCTCCTCCTCACGCTCTTCTCCAAAACGCAACGTTTTCCAGTGGACGAGACCGCGAATGCACACGTGTCTTCATCCAGATTCTCGCACTTCACATCGTGTCCTACCAAATTAATTACAATGCTACTTAGTATATATATATGTGCATGCAATGACAATAACATGCCTTTGAAAATGTCTTAGTTAAGCAGAACATATAATCGAGAAAGCTAATTTAGATTTGTTAAATTTTATGATGCAAGTTCAAAATGTTAATAGCATAGAATTAATTATATCTGCTTGTATATACAATAAAA
>NW_003302298.1:0-5849 GCF_000004255.2 Arabidopsis lyrata subsp. lyrata | reverse complement strand
TTTTGAGAGCAAATTAGAAGAGAGGATTTTCTTTTGAGTGTGGTTATAGGTGTTGGAGCGATAGCCTATTTATAAAGGGGTAATAAATCAAAAATTAATATTAAAGTATTAGAAAATTTTACAATTCTTGTTATTTTTTTCAATGATTTTAATGACTAACGACTAACGACAATACTCTTTGACAAATGAAACACCAAGGAGAGTTTACATGGGATGTTCACTGAAAAGTCGTAGTTATATTAGTTAGGCAAACACTTTGATTAATCAAGAAAAGAATATTTTCATCTCAATAAAAAGGGAGAGTTACTAGATTAACCCAAATTTTGAGTTTAATTACTAGATTAACTCACAAATAATTTGGGTTAAATGAGTTATTTTCATACCTAAAATACCCTTGTCTCATCTGTAAAAAAAAAAAAAAAATACCAAAATACCCTTGTCCTAGTTTACAGAATCAAATGCCTTCCTAATGTCTACTTTGAGCATACCTCTTGGTTCAATGTTTTTTCTATTGTAGCCTTGCACGATCTCAGTAGCAAGAAGGACATTTTCTGCGAGTAATCTACCCGGCATAAAAGCTGACTGCGAGGGAGAAATGACCTGTTCCAGCAGCCATTTCAAACGAGAAGCAAGCAACTTTGATATAACCTTGTAAACAGTGTTTAAACAAGAGATTGGTCTAAAGTCAGATGTCCGCGAGGCATTGGGAATTTTAGGGATCAGAACTAGGCTAGTACCGTTCATTTGCTTTAACAAACAACCAGACCTAAAGAACTCGGAGACGGCCTCGGTGGCTTCAGGGCCAACAACAGACCAGCAGCCCTTGAAGAATTCAGCAGAAAAACCGTCGGGGCCACTTGTTTTGTTTCTTGGAAGCGAGAAAAAAGCATTTTTGATTTCCTCTTTTGAGAACTCATTCTCCATGCTAAGTTTCTGGCTTGGTGAACATCTGAATGGCAGAAGGAGGTCCATGTCACTTTGAACCAGCATAGACTGACCTACCTCACCACCTAGTAAATCCGTGAAGTATTCAACACAATGGGCACTTATCTTCTTTTGAGACTTAATCCTCTCCCCATTTGTGTCATCCAAGAAGTGAATGTGGTTTTGGGCCTTTCTAGTAGCAGCCATTCTATGGAAATAAGCCGTATTACTGTCCCCATTACTTAGCCATGAAACATGTGATATTTGACAGAAAAATTCTTCCTCGGCTTTACGTAGAATTTGCCATTTTCTTTCAGCTTCCAACTCCTTTTCAGCATTGGTAGGAGTAGGGTTTGAGAGCGTTGAGCTTTGAAGGAGAAGGAGCGTAGCATGAGCTTCTGTCACTCTCTTTTCCAGATTTGAAAAGTTGTCCTTGCTGAACTTCCTGATAATAGGTTTCAAACTCTTAAGCTTTAAAGAAAGTTCGAGCATTGCGGATCCCGTAAAGTTGCAAGAGAACCAATGCTCTGCAAAAACCGATAGGAACTCCTCATTTTGAAGAAGAAAGTTAAAAAACTTGAAAGGTTTCTTCTCCTTCTGGCTAGTCGGATCCAAAAACACACTACAGGAAACATGATCCGAGTAATCAGGCTCCCCAAACATAGCAACCGCCTCAGGAAAAGAAAAAGACCAGTGAGTGTTAACCAAGACTCTATCCAATTTCTTTGCCACTGGTTTTGACTTTGATTTGTTCCACCATGTGAATAAATTACCTCTAAAAGTGAGGTCAGATAAATCAGATGCAAGTAGACAATCTCTGAAATCCCTGGTACGCACGTTCACATTTAGAGAAGAAGGGCTTGAGTGTTCTGAGGGGTCAAGAACCTGATTGAAATCTCCCATAACAATCCAAGCCTTACTTGCTAATCCCTGAGAAATAGACTGACTTACCAAATCACTCCAAAGCTCTTGTCTGAGATCAACATCATTAGAAGCATAAATAATAGAGACCACAATCCACTCCTTAGCATTTGGAAGTAACACCTCGCACATAACCATCTGCAACGACTTGAAAATTACCACAACCTTGACACTCTAGTGCCACAGAATCTAAATCTTACCTAAATCCGAGTAAACATAGTTATCCGCAAAAAGCCAACCAGGAAGAAGATCATTAATAAATTTCTTCATCTTCGGTTGTTTAACATGTGTCTCGATGAGACCGCCAAAAAGGGGCTGCTTACCCCTTAACCATTTACGAAAGCCGCTCCTATGGCTATATATATTGAAGCCGCGGACATTCCAACAAAAGAGTTTTGTATACATAATTATGTGAGAGAGAGAGGCGCTTGCCTCTTTGGTCTTTCTGTTGTCTGCGAGACAACACTACCGTGAATTTCTCACTCTCGTCTTCGGCACTAGCAACATCCTCAGAATCGGACGATAAAACATCTGAAGAATCTGATTCTACATCTGGAGATTGCTGCTTTGGATCAATCACATCCACACGAGAAGGGCATGCGGCTTTATCTGCGATTGAAAGTCCACTTGAATCTCTATTTGATTTTGGATATAAAGGATTGGCTACTACTTGAACTTGCCCTTGAATCTGCTGTGAATCTTTTCTAACATAGATCATCTGGGGACCCTTGACCAGTGAAGGTGGATCAGAAACAGGAGGCTTTTTCTGCTGCCTACGCTTTGTTGACTCCCCTTTCAGCCTATGACAAAGCTCAGAAAGATGAGTCTTGGAGTTGCAGTGAAAGCACGTTTTAGGAGCCTTCACACAACGTTTGACTATATGGCCAACTTCCTTGCAGAAACCGCACACAGGAGGCATCCAGGGGCTGAAGACGAGAATTCTTGTGATGTCTCCAGAATCAAACTGAGCGTTTACCGTCTCCGGCAAAGGCTTTCTAGGATCAATAATTGTGAAAACTTTTGCAACCTCAAGATTTGTCTTGTTTGCAGTTGAAGGGTGTAAGAACTTTGGCTCTCCAACTAAGCTAGCAATCCGTTCTAGACCCTCCTCATGGAAAAATTGCAGAGGAACGTTTCGCAACTCAAGCCAAATAGGAGCAGAAGTCAGTTCCGGCTTCTTTGGGACGACTCCGGGTTCCCATTTTGCCACAAACATGGTCTGCCCCTCAATTTGCCACAATATTTGGTTGATAACTCTATTTCTAACAGAGCTGTTGGGGATGCGAAAAAGGAAAGTATTTCCATCCATCTTTGAGACTGAGATATCTCTATACTGTCTGCTCCAAATACCATTAACAATATTGTGAAGAGTGCCCTGCGACGGCGGGTCCGAATAGAATTGGCCGAGCACAAAGCAGTCCCACGATTTACGGTTTCTTTCGATAATAGAATTTGGGATCTTGATACAAGCTTCACCAGAGGGAAGGGTGAAGGTTGTTCCTTTCTTTTTGAGCTGCTTAGAGGAGCCTTTGGCAACATTAACCCAAGAGTCATCAGCAGCAGCAGGCTTTGAATTTTCTAGGTTTTCTAAAATTTTACCAATTGGGGATTTCTCAAAAATCTCTGTTGATTGAGAAGTTGGAGCTTCAATTTCTGAGACACCACCCAAGAATTTTGGTTCCGATACAGGAGAGGAGATGTCTTGAATAGAAGCAACGGCGGAAGAATGAGACGCGGGATCAACCGGTTCTGAAACAACCACGGAGCTTATGGCCAAGTCTGCCGTAGCGGCAGTCGATTGGGCATCTGAAGAAGGCGGAGGAGACGGGGCTGCCGCAGCAGCAACGGAGGAAGGAATCGAAGGCATCTGGGAGAGAGAAACCTCAGAAATTGGAGCTACCTTTTGCGGAGAGGGCTTCGGCGGAGACGCCGGCTTGTGTTTCTTTTTCTTCACCATAAGGAGGTGAGGGCCTGTGAAGGAGGTTGGAGGAGGTGCCTGACGTCGTGAGAGACGCCGGCAAAGAAGAAAGAAAGCGGTCACCTTTTTGCTCTTTGAAGAGAGAGAAACGGAGAAAAAACGCGATGACAATCTAATATATATATATATATATAATAATTAAGACGTTACTTGTGTAAAAGTTACACCAGAACGCATCCTACTTCCACCATCTCTAATGGCTCGTGGTGTGTTTTATGAAATACTCCCTCTGTTCTTTCAAGTTTGATGTTTTGGTTTTTTTCTTTGTTTCTGAAAGTTTGATTTTTCAGAATTTATTTAATGTATTTGTTTTATTTAAATTAATTAAAATGAAAAAAAGAGGGTAATGATGGAATGTGAAACTCCCACTTTTGTTGCATTGTTAGTAACAAACACGTTATCTTCCATTTAAATAATCATATATTTTAATTAAATAATAAAAAATTTTGTTTCTTAATTTATGTGCAAAACTCAAAACATCAAACTTGAAGGAATAGAGGGAGTAGTATGTTTGGAAGGCTAGAAACAAAAAAAAAAAATCAATTATCTTTGATCAAATACCAACAGCATTTTTAGTTAGTAGAATGTGAAGCAATGGATTAGTGTTGGATTTAAGACATTGTCAATTTGCAACGATATGATCGGGTCTGACTGGTGTAAGTAGAAAAGAAAAAACTAGAGGAAGCTGGAGGAATTTTGTACTTCTAATATTAAGCCGAAGAAAGTTTTCTGCTGGAAAAAAAAACTTTCTTTGAGAACAAAAAATTAAAGTGGTGGGTCCGGAGATTATTAGAGAAGAGATTATTAGATAACAAAAAATTAAAGTGTTATCTTCAAAATCTGTCGTATATATATAAGCAAGGGATTAGCGACAAACTTTTTCCGCCGTTCAATGCCTTTTTCCTTGTACTTTGTTTTTTTTTCTTTCTCTTTTAATTTATAGATGAGTTAATATACATAGGATCAATTATCTAACAAATGATCAGCTCAAGCACGCTTCGATGCTTTCGGTTACGTTTGTAACGCCAACTTTTGATAATTTCTGTATTCTTTTACTCGAAGAACTCATAAGTCTTCAGTCAAAAAACTGAATGATTGCTTTCAAATTTTTCCACTTTAATATCACAAACTCCAAAGGACCAGCTTTTGTCATTAGCCACTAACATGCCTTCCTATTTTCCAAACTAGATCCTTAAACTCCGAAGCTTCTCTTTAATGTTCCCCAAAGTTATAGAATTTGCTCAGCTAGACCCTCCTTCTGAAATGCTTTGTAAAGAGGGCTGCCATGATCTTGAGATTCTTGACCTTTCTTTCTCTTGCTTCTTCATTTGCAGCTATAGACATTTTTTACCCAAGTTAAAACCAATTATCACTACTTAGTCGTTCGCTAAACTATAATTTAACATGTTAATCTTTGTAGTCACAAATTACCTGATCTGTATTGTCAAGCTTAGTAGAGTTAATTGCTTTCACCATCTCTAGCTTATCTTCCGACCCTTTACTTTCTTTCTTCAACTTCGAACATTTTTTCGCCATTAAACCCTTCATAACCTCTGAATTTCACTCCAAATAGTTTCAAAATTTGTAGATTAGAATCCCATATGTATATAAATATAACTTTTATGAGAATGTTTCTTTTAATATAAGTATAAGTACGTTTTAAGTAAATTTTCTAAGCGCCTAGCTACATATAGTTTGAGAAAATCGAAAGCTAAAAAGGCCAAAATAGCTCATCTATTTCCTAGGGCTGCAACTTAGAAGATAGTAACATATTTTATATCAAACAAACTAAAAAAATATAGTTCAAATTCAATTACGAGATATGTAAATGGATGCAACATTATAGAGTTACGTTGGAGTAAATTTAAGCATGTTACTCGAATATATACCTTTAGTGCTAATGAGTCTATAGACGTGGCCGAGAACAAGCGTATCCGTTGGACGAAGGAGCTTGATCCTTGTGAGCCTAAGAGGGCCTCCATGACTGGAAGAGGTGGCCGAGAGAGCAGTGATGGAGATAAGAAGA
>NW_003302299.1:0-9014 GCF_000004255.2 Arabidopsis lyrata subsp. lyrata | reverse complement strand
TTTATCTTGAGTCGGCCTAGAATATCGCGGGTTTAGGATAGTTTCCTTATTCTTCGGGGTTTCTTGGAAGATTTCCTGATTTGAGTTGATCCTTCAATATTCTCCCTAATCATTTCCGGGTATATCGGAAATGATGCCTTGCTTAGAAATGATACTCTGAAGGCGAATATTTACTAAGTCCTTGCCTTGGGACGTCTTCTGCATTCATGCTCAGGAACAACGTTCCTTTCACCTCGGGTGCATTGGTTCTTTGGCTTGGGTGTCTTGTGAAGTCGGCTCGGGACGAAGGGAGAGTTCAGCTCGGGTAAGGTGGTGTATCGGGTCACGCTCCCGAGGCGATACAAGATGTCCCGAGCCGGTTCAGCCATGATTTTGCCGAGCCGATCTGGTGATCGATCCCGCACCGGTTCGGTGATCCCTAGCTGATTAAGTCAGCGTTCCCCGAGCCACCTCGGTCATGGGTCCCGAGGTGCCGTGTCTTAGCTCGGACTTAATGCGGGTGGAATCCGACCCCAACAGGGTTCAGCATGCCAATCACCTCGGTTTCAGCATGCCAATCGCCTCGGGTTTAGCATGCCAATCGCCTCAGGTTCAGCATGCCAATCGCCTCGGGTTTCTGCCAGCAAGCTCGGGAACCCGAGCCGGCTCCCTTCGAATACTCGAGCCAGTTATCTCCGGATTCCTGAGCCGGTTATCTCTGAACTATTCTTTGTTGATACCCGAGCCGATTCTCTTCGGAAGCCTGGCTCGCGTCTCTCCGATATCCGAGCCAAACGCCAATCAGCTTCCGAATCGCCCGAGGAAAGATCATGAGTCACCCGAGGCAAGGACTTGGTAAAATATTCGCCCTCGAAGTATCATTTCCAAGCAAAGTGTCATTTCCGAAAAGGAGGATCATTTCCGATAAACCCGGACATGAAAGGGAGGAATCTCGAAGGATCAACTCAAATCAGGAAATCTTCCAAAAAACTCCGAAGAATAAGGAAACTATCCTAATCCGCGATATTCTAGCCGACTTCAAGATAAATGGAAATCTTCCGAGAATATCGCTGGAGAGGCGGTTTATCATCGTTATATAATGAGACTCAAGGCTCTCATAGAAGGGTAAGCAAGATCGCTCTAGAATTTACACTACACAAAGCTCTTAAAGCGCAAACACCTTTTTCTTTTACGATCGAACTCTTGTACGATCAAAGTCATCTTTTTCATAATAATATCAAGAACACTATCTTTGGTTACAATTGTTTCTGTTGTTCTTTGAGAATTCTAGCAAATCGTATCTCTAAATTAAAACCCTAGACAAATCTTGATTGTGTTAGTTTCGACTTCCACAACTACCACTCCCTTATTCTCTTTTTTTTTTTTGATATGGAGGAAAAAAAGGAAATTTTGAGATGGAAGAAAAAAAAGAGAGTAAAGAGTCTAATGAAATAAAGGAAAAATGGGTAGAAAAACCCTCACCTTTCTTAAAAACATATTAAAAATCTTCAACTTTTTTTGTGGGTTTTTAAACTCTCACCTTTTATAAATGGTAAAATAAACCCCAATATTAATAAACTTAATTTAAATTCAAACAAATCGTTATATTAAAATATAAATAAATTTAAACAATTTGATTTAGGGTTTTTCTTCTAAGATTTTAGTTTACAATTTTTAAGTCATGATGTAAAAAAGTTAATTAGTGAAGTTTTATTCAGTTGTGTTACAAAAATTAATCAACGTGAAACCAAACAGATTTTGTTACGAATTATATGTAAATTCTTATATTGAACCGGATATGAGTTTATATTAATAAAGGTTTATTCGGCTCGATCACATAAATTTACTAACATGAAACCAAACTAAATTTTATAATACTACGAAAAGTACATGAATTTTCACATCAAAATATTTTCATTGGACAAACTAAATAAGATTTACTAACAGTTACTATATATATATATATATATATATATATATATATATTATGATTTATTAAAACATATTCTAAATTACATTTAATTAATTGTTATTTAACTATATTTTTATCCAAAACCTGAACACTCAAACAAAAAAAATCAAATGTAATATCCTATAAAAAATTTTATAGTTTACATAACATAATTTTAATGGTAACAAAATGATTTGCCTAATCTCAACTGAATGGTGAATGAATTTTCCTAGCGCAAAAACCCTAATTTTAGAAAGAAAAATCGTAAACTCGAATTTAGAAAAAAAATCAAAAATTAAATTGTTTTTGTTTCTTACTGTTTAAATATGTATAACGATTTAAAAAAATTTAAGTTGAGTTTATTAATATTAGGGTTTATTTCACTATTTATAAAAATGTGAGGGTTTAAAAATCCACAAAAAAAATTGAGAGTTTTTTACATGTTTTTAGGAAAGGTGACGGTTTTTTTACCCATTTTTCCTAAAATAAGCCTTATTTATTTCCTTTGGATTTTTTTTTTGCCGAAAACTACCAACTCCCTTATTCTTTTTTTTTTTTTTTTCCTTTTTCCTTTTCATGATCATACTAATTGTTGGGTTCGGATTTCATCCCTTAGCACCGAGCCGGATTTGGACGCCTCAGGGAACTTCTGAAGACACCTCGGGGAAGCGTACCAACCACTTCGGAGGAAGCAAGCCATTCACCTCGGTGCAAAGTGCCATTCACCTCGGGTCAATACACCGGTCGCTTCGGGGAACGCCCGTAGCCTGCTCGGGATCTGCCAGCAAGCTTGTGAACCCGAGCCGGCTCTCTTCGAACGCCCGAGCCGGTTCACTCTGGGTACCCGAGCCGGTTCGTGCCAGGACGCCCGAGCTGGCTATTTCCGTGTGCCCGAGCCGATTTCCCTCGGAAGCCCGGGTCGCGCTTCTCTTATCTCCGAGCCGATTGCGCAAGTTACCCGAGGCAAAGACTTAGTAAATATTCGTCTTCAAAGTACCATTTCCAGGCAAGGCGTCATTTCCGAAAAAGAAGGATCATTTCCGATAGTCCCGGAAATGATAAGGAAGAATCTCGGAGGATCAACTCAAATCGGGAAATCTTCCAAGATACTCCGAAGAATAAGGAAACTATCCTAAATCCGCGATACTCTAAGCCGACTTCAAGAAAAATGGAAATCTTCCGAAAATATCGCTGGAGAGGCGGTTTACCATCCCTATATATAGAGACTCAAGGCTCTCACAGAAAGGGAGGCAATATCACTCTAGAATTTACACTACGCAAAGCTCTCACAGCACAAACATCTTTTTCTTTCACGATCAAACTCTTATACGATCAAAGTCATCTTTTTCTTAATAATATCAAGAACACCATCTTTGGTATCAATTGATTCTGTCGTTCTTTGAGAATTCTCGCAAATCATATCCCTAAATTAAAACCCTAGACAAATCTCGATTGTGTTAGTTTTGACTTCCACAGTTTGGCGCCGCCTGTGGGGATACTTTAGAATTCTCTTACCCTAAGACGCAGAACTCGATTACCGAAAAGGACGATGAACGAAGACGATCGTCAGATACCGCTAGCCGGAGGAGGGAACACCAATGCTCCGAACCCTCAAAATCCTCAAGCCGATCCGACGATTATAGCGACCCTAGCCGAACTGAAAGACCTGATGGTTAAATTCCAGAAGAAAGATGACGACCAAGAGAAAGCTAACAAAACCTTGGCGCAGCGAGTTGACGAAATCGCAATACGTGGGCAACCAAAAACCACGCGTTTCCAGACTCGGCCGCCACGAGCTCGGAAGGACTTGCCTGGCATCAACCCGACAAGACTCACGTTCGCGACACCAACCGACAACACAAGAGTCGTAACCCGAGCCGACCCTGCCAGACGCGAGAACCAAGATGATCCCGCCGAGCCAGATGCAGTGGACTTGACGGACGAGGCAGATGATTTGCAAGACGAGCGCACCCGAGCCGGAACTAACTCCGCCGAGCGAACGGATCTCACTGACGATGAAGAAACTGAGGAAAACATAAGGTGGGCCGAAGAATCCGAAAGAGAGGATGAGCTCAGCAAGATCCGAGCCTCCCTAGCCAAGGCGGAAGCTGATATGAAGCTCGTCAAAACCCAGATACATAGCGTTTCATCCTCTGCACCTAACATCGACCGAATTTTGGAAGAATCTCGGAATACGCCTTTCACCAAAAGAATTTCCGAAACGACGTAGTCCAATCTGGGGAAGTTCAAAATCGACTCTTACAACGGATCAACCGACCCGAAGTGTCACATCAAATCGTTCGTGATATCCGTAGCCCGAGCCATGTTCAAGCCTGGGGAGAAGGATGCAGGTCTATGCTTACTATTCGTGGAACACCTCAAAGGACCCGCATTAGAGTGGTTTTCAAGATTGGAACGAAACTCGATTGACAGTTTCGACGAGCTGTCGACACTGTTCCTAAAGCAATACTCCATGCTCATCGACTCCGGAACCTCCGACGCGGATCTGTGGTCCCTGTCTCAACAGCCCACCGAGCCGTTAAGAGATTTCCTCACAACCTTCAAATCGACGCTAGCCAAGGTCGAAGGAATTACAGATGTAGCCGCTCTTTCGGCTTTGAAGAAAGCTCTCTGGTACAAGTCAGAATTCAGGAAAGAGTTGAACCTGTCTAAACCGACAACAATTCGCGACGCGCTGCATCGAGCCTCGGATTTCGTTGCCCACGAAGAAGAGATGGCGCTGCTAGCAAAGAGGCATGAGCCAACGAAGTAGGCGCCCCGAGCCGAGAAAACCGAGAAAGGCCAAGCGACACCTCCGGTCCAAAAGAAGACGCGTGAGCCAGAGCATGAACAGACCAACCCGGGAAGAGACCCCGAACCAAGGAACCAGGAGTCCCAGAAAAGAACCCGGGGGACGGAAGACGAAGACCGAGATGGGACGCGGCAGAAGGTTCTCACCATAATGGGTGGATCGCCATACTGTCCTGACACCGTAGCGGCAATCAAAGCTTATCAACGCCGAGCCGAGACGCCTAGCAACTGGACAAGACCCTTCGATCGACCTAACGACGTGATCATATTCGAAGAAAGCGAGACGAACGGGCTCGACATGCCGCATAACGATCCAATCGTCGTCACATTAGCGATAGGAGACCATGATATTTACCGAGTATTAATTGACACCGGCAGCACCATCGACGTAATCTTTCGCGAAACGCTCCGACAAATGAACATCGACATGTCACAGGTAACTCCGACCTCGAGGCCAGTCCTCGGGTTTTCAGGAGAAACTTTAATGACGCTTGGAACCATCCAATTACCAGTCCGAGCCGGCGGGGTGACAAAGATAGTCGACTTCTCGGTCACCGATCAACCTACCATCTACAACGTCATAATGGGGACGCCATGGCTAAATCTAATGCGAGCTGTCGCATCAACGTATCATCTCTGTGTCAAGTTCCCGACCCCCAATGGCGTGAAAACGATTTGGGGAAGTCAGAAAAATTCACGGATGTGCTTCATGGCAGCACACAAGCTCCCAAACCCGGTCACTGAAGCCAAGGCCGAATCTGACCACAAAAAATCGAAACTCGGCCGGAGCGAAGAGAATGCTATATCTAAAGAGTTATAGCAATTACAGATCGAGGAGGCACGTGAGGAGAAGAAGCCTACCTCGGATCCTGTAATCTCCATTAGCCTCGACGAGGAACGGCCTGAACGGTGTGTAGAACTCGGCAGCGACTTAACCGAGGAGATCAAGACCGAGCTCATCTCATTCCTCAAGGAGAACATTAACACCTTCGCCTGGTCGGCTGAAGACCTACCTAGAGTAAGCATCGACGTAATCTGCCACGAGCTAAATGTTGACCCATCTTTCAAGCTCATCAAGCAGAAGCGAAGAAAATTGGGTCGGGATCGCGCAGATGCCGTAAATGCAGAAGTAGAAAAACTCCTGAAGATCGGTTCAATCTCCGAAGCAAGATATCCAGACTGGTTAGCGAATCACGTCGTGGTTAAAAAGAAGAACGGCAAGTGGAGAGTTTGCGTCGACTTCACCGATCTGAACAAAGCTTGTCCCAAAGACAGTTTTCCGCTCCCACATATCGATCGTTTAGTGGAAGCAACTGCGGGAAATAAGTTACTATCGTTCATGGATGCTTTTGCAGGATACAACCAGATTCTCATGCACCCCGACGACCGCGAGAAGACAGCCTTCATCATAGACCGAGGTATCTACTGCTACAAAGTCATGCCCTTCGGACTCAAGAACGCTGGCGCAACGTATCAACGGCTCGTCAACAGGATGTTCTCCGAGCAGCTCGGGAAAACGATGGAAGTTTACATCGACGACATGCTAGTCAAAACCCTTGAAGAAAACGATCACATAGCCCATCTACGCGACTGTTTTCGCCAGCTCAACAAGCACAACATGAAGCTCAACCCGGCAAAATGTCGTTTCGCGGTAAAGTCGGGTGAATTCTTGGGATATCTCGTAACTCACCGAGGCATCGAGGCAAACCCAAAGCAAATCGATGCTCTACTAAACATGCCCTCACCGCAAACTGAAAAACTCGCTCTTGCCGTAGTAATGTCAGCTCGGAAGTTACGACCGTATTTCCAGTCGCACTCAATCGTCGTCATGGCGCCCGTGTCACTCCGAACTGTCCTGCACAGTCCGAGCCAGTCCGGACGCCTGGCCAAGTGGGCAGTAGAACTCAGCGAGTACGACATCGAATACAGGAACAAAACATGCACAAAATCTCAGGTCCTCGCCGATTTTATCATCGAACTGCCGACGGAAAACGCTCGAGAAGAGTCGCCCGACGCTGTTTGGATCCTCCACGTCGATGGCTCATCCTCGAAACAAGGTTCTGGCGTCGGAATCCGCTTAGACGGCTCATCCTCGAAACAAGGTTCTGGCTCGGATCTTGGTCCACGGATGACGATTTTGCTTCACTATCCCCGTTCGGCTCGGAGCGATCTGAAAGACTTGCCTCGGGTCCTTCCGAGGGACTGCTCCAAATCATCTTTCTTTCATGAACGGGAATATTTCTGCCTCGGGACGAATCGCTCGAATCGGAAAGTGACATCTTTTGCCTCGGGTAAATCGAAAGGAATCGGAGAAACAAGACTTTGAAATCAGAAAAACCAAATCTAAGATCTAGCACGGCGGAGGAACGACAGAAAGTAAAACAAAGCAGAGGAAATTAAAGAGATCAAGATCAGAGAGAAAAGAAGCGAACCTTAGAATTTTTCCTTGCAGATTACGAAATGAGAAAATGAAGCAGGAGTCGGATATTTATAGAACGCTTCGGCGCGTCGGATACGCACGAATTTGAGAATACTTCGCATCCGCCCAAGTCTCGGGCGCGTCGGGTACGCGTGAGCAATATTAAGATGCTTTGCGTCCGCACGAACCTCAGAAATCATCAAAGACCTTTCCGCTTCTCGAGAAGGAAACTCAACCGTCATACGCTAGAAGAAGACGAAACGTCAAGGGAATTCGAATCGTCAAGAGAATAAGGATCGCCGAGGGACACAAACCATCTTTGAAACATGGAAAAACTCCGCGGCATATTAAGATGGGCTCGGAACAAAGTTTAAAACGGCTCGAACTAACAGTCGTGAAGCTCATCGTTTGCTCCTCAAATCAACGAGCTGGGGGGCTAACTGTTGGGGTCGGATTCCATCCCTTAGCACCGAGCCGGATTTGGACGCCTCAGGGAACTTCTGAAGACACCTCGGGGAAGCGTACCAACCACTTCGGAGGAAGCAAGCCATTCACCTCGGTGCAAAGTGCCATTCACCTCGGGTCAATACACCGGTCGCTTCGGGGAACGCCCGTAGCCTGCTCGGGATCTGCCAGCAAGCTTGTGAACCCGAGCCGGCTCTCTTCGAACGCCCGAGCCGGTTCACTCTGGGTACCCGAGCCGGTTCGTGCCAGGACGCCCGAGCTGGCTATTTCCGTGTGCCCGAGCCGATTTCCCTCGGAAGCCCTGGTCGCGCTTCTCTTATCTCCGAGCCGATTGCGCAAGTTACCCGAGGCAAAGACTTAGTAAATATTCGTCTTCAAAGTACCATTTCCAGGCAAGGCGTCATTTCCGAAAAAGAAGGATCATTTCCGATAGCCCCGGAAATGATAAGGAAGAATCTCGGAGGATCAACTCAAATCGGGAAATCTTCCAAGATACTCCGAAGAATAAGGAAACTATCCTAAATCCGCGATACTCTAAGCCGACTTCAAGAAAAATGGAAATCTTCCGAGAATATCGCTGGAGAGGCGGTTTACCATCCCTATATATAGAGACTCAAGGCTCTCACAGAAAGAGAGGCAATATCACTCTAGAATTTACACTACGCAAAGCTCTCACAGCACAAACATCTTTTTCTTTCACGATCAAACTCTTGTACGATCAAAGTCATCTTTTTCTTAATAATATCAAGAACACCATCTTTGGTATCAATTGATTCTGTCGTTCTTTGAGAATTCTCGCAAATCATATCCCTAAATTAAAACCCTAGACAAATCTCGATTGTGTTAGTTTCGACTTCCACACTAATATATATTTTTTAATTTTCTTTCATGTTGTGGTTTTAATTTTAAAAAACGTATATATAATTTTAAATAAGAAATTAGTATGGAAATCGACATTTTTATCATGGTTATTATATTTATGCATATAGACACTTTTGTGAAAACATAGGGACGTTAATAATTGAGTGTAATGGGTGACTCTAGGTAATGGGTGTCCATTTCCTCTTTAGTTTCATTTTTTCACTTCTTGGGTATAGTGTACGTTATTTTGGGAGATATATTATGACGAAATGTTATTTATTTTCATGTAACGACATTCCAGAGTCAAAGGAAAAATTATTTTGCATATTTCCTTCTAGAAACGACAGCTATTGTTGTTCTGCATTAGTAAAACGGTTGAGAACAAAACAAATTTGGATGTAAAAAAATTTTAAACTAAGAATTTGAACTCAAGGTACATAAAACCTAAACAGACTTGAAGATACAAAATAGATTCCGAGAGAATGACTAGAGTAGAGAGCGACAAGCGAAAATCAATGCTTGGATCTC